>NW_027021349.1:862500-940000 GCF_036884655.1 Musa acuminata AAA Group | reverse complement strand
TTGGATGAAAGAAAATTTTTATCTGCATGTTTTTGTTTGTTGAAGTTCAATCTTCCAAATGTTGACATATCCCACTGAGTGTTGGTTGTATTGTGTTTCGTGAAATCCATATTAAATTTCATGAAAAAGTCATCATGATTCTTTTAATGTATAAATCTGATTTCAAGCCATTCAAAAAATAGTGCCCAATTCGTGAGGAATTCAAAGTCAGGAAACTAAGGAATTGATCAGAAACTAAAAGAACAGGAAGCATGTAGGGCATGTTTCTTGTTGGTTTCAGAGTAAGTTCATGCAATTATGAAATAGTTCTTTTAATTTGCATAGATTTGGTAAAGTTCAGCAGGAGGATATGAGAAACCTATTATGGTTCTCTGGCTGGTCTTTGATATTTGCATATTAGATTTTGATAACTTAACCAGATCCAATTTATACAAATATAACACATTCTTCTGCATCATTATGTAATGAATGTGTAATAAAATCAAATATTTAATTTAGGAATCAACTTTTATTTCCTTACTTGCAATTGTAATTTAGAAAATATTAATCTTATTTTCTTGTTTGTCATTGCGAATTAGGAAATGACTATTAAGCATTCCAAATAGGATGATATCATATTTGTTAGTATATTAAATAAAAATAATTCATATTGAATAAATACGAAAATTAAGAAAAAAATTCCTTTAACGGAGGCTCATCTCCTCCTATTTAAGGGGATGGATTTCTCTCATTCGTTCCTCACCCAATTGAGCCCAACAACGGGAGGAACGAGGAGTTATATTCTACTGAGGAGAGATAGGTTTTCCTACTTTTCTTGAAAATAAAATTTTTTTATTTCGATTTCTTAAATGTTAAAATTTTTATAGTTTGAAAATATTTATCAATCTTTTTAATGTCAAAATATTTATTGTTGGATTAAAATATATTATATAAAGTTTTTAAGGGATTCTTCAATCCTCTTTAAAGCTTTCTTCGGATTTAAATATACTGAAATTATATATGTATTATGTATTGAATACATGATATTTGATTTTTCATATTTGGATTAAGAATGTTATTTCCTCGTATTGCAGTTTACCTTTTAATCTTATCTGGATTAAAATATATTATGAGTAGTTTAAAAAAATTTCTTAATCCTTTAAAATTTTTTATTGTTAAATTATAATATATTATCTGAAAATTTTTTATCTCTTTTAAGATTTAGAATTTTATTGTTTGATTAGATCATTTTGAAATTATTCATGTCATATGTATTGAAAGTATGATTTCTAATTTTTATTGAATTAAGAATGTCATTTTCTTGTATTGAAGTTTATCTTTCAATCTTATTTTTTAATCTGTTGTTATGTTTTAATGTTTTATTGTTAGTGAATATATGTTGTCATAATTTGATATTGAAGAAATTAAATAAGAATAAGGTTAAAACCGCTTGCAAATCAGGCTCAACCCATAGGTCAGGCCACAACCCACTGGCTAGACTCAGCCAGCAGACTAGGCCCAATCTGTAGGCTAGGCCTAATATATTTTCAGATAATATATTATAATTTAACCTGGCTCTGATACCATAAAAAGATGTCACATACTGGTTTTTTTTTTTCAGGATCATATATTTCCATACATTTAGAGCCAAGTAGATAAACATCATTTTATTCATCATTTATAAACATTTATTACAATTCATTTATTCGTCAAATCATAAGTAGAAAAGTAAACATAATGATGTTAACTCGAAAAATCATCCAAGTAGCTCTACCTAGCCGTAGAGGAAGGTCCGCTCTCTACTGGAATCCAATTTAGTGCTAGTGGGAGGCTGCTCTGAAAATAAAAAACAAAGAAAATTCAGCAACACTGAGTATGAACCCTAAAAGTCAACTCAAAATGAATACATGATAAAAAATCAATCATCCCATTGGCGTATATCAAATACCTAAAGGAGCACTCCCCCACAATGGATGGAGATGCTTTATCCTACGGGATGAGTTTGTGTTCTCTTAACAACGGATGAAGGAAAACTCATATTGCACTCCCAACAGCGGATGGAGTGGTGTCCCTCACTTGCCAAAGTGGGGACATGTTCCTCCCAACAGTGGATGGAGGAACCGTCCAGCCGTCATGTCTAATAGCTCGCTAATCCCCGAAAGGAATCGTCCTACCAGCCCTCGGTAGGGAAATAACATAATCTCACATTGGTCATGTCTATATTGGGATGAAATAACATATTTAAAATATCTCTTTCAAACATTATCAATATCAAATAATACTAATTAGCCCTTAATTGACTTGAACCCTAGTTCAATTGATTCAATTGAACTCGATTTACTAGAACCTCACTGAACCGATCTATAATCCTTATTTAACTGGTCTAGAACCACTATAGACTAGTATAATTTAGAGTAGATTAGGTTCAATTTAGGTTAAACTGACCTGAATAAGTCAAATCAATTCAGAATCACCCTGAATTGATCTAGACTAATCAAATCCGGTTTAGTTCAATCAACGTTTGGGCTCAAATCCAACAATTACATTACATTGGACTAGGCTGGGCCAATCCATATACTAGTCATGTGCATTGCACATAGTTGTGCATGCATCACACCAGGCTGGGCCAACCTTGGCCTATGGACTGGTCATATGCGTCGCACATGACTGCCCATGTTGGGCTGGATTGAGTTAGCCTACAGGCAAGGGCTTGACCCGCGGGTTGGGCCTAGTCTGTTGGCTGCGCTTGGCCAATGGGCTATGGCTTGACCTATGGGTTGGGCCTGGTTTGCGAGCTGTTTTAACCTTATTTCCATCTAATTTCATCAATATCGAATTATGACAACATATATTCACTAACAATAAAACATTAAAACATAACAACAGATTAAAGAATAAGATTGAAAGATAAACTTCAATGCAAGGAAATGATATTCTTAATTCAATAAGAATTAGAAATCATACTTTTAATACATATGACATGAATAATTTCAACATGATCTAATCAAACAATAAAATTCTAAATCTTAAAATGGATAAAATTTTTTAGATAATATATTATAATCTAACAATAAAAATTTTAACATTTAAAGGATTAAGAAATATATATTTTTTAAACTACTCATAGTATATTTTAATCCAGATATGATTAAAATATAAACTGCAATACGAGAAAATAACATTCTTAATCCAAATATGAAAAATCAGACATCATGTATTCAATACATAAAATATGTATAATTTCAATATGTTTAAATCCAATATAAAAACATTTAAAAAGGATTGAAGAATCCTTAAAAACTTTAGACAATATATTTTAATCCAATAATAAATATTTTGACATTAAAAGGATTGATAAATATTTTCAAACTACAAAAATTTCAACATTTAAGGATTCAAAATAAGAACTTTTATTTTCAAGAAAGGTAGGGAAACTTACCTATCCTCAACAGGATGTAACTCCTCGTTCCTCCTGCTGTTGGGTTCAGCTAGGTGAGGAACGAAAGCGAGAAATTCCTCTCCTTAAATCGGATGCGGTGAGCCTCTATTAAAGGAAAATTTTCTTAATTTTTGTATTTATTTAATATGAAGTATTTTTATTTAATATACTAACAAATATGATATTACCTTATTTGAAATGCTTAATAGTCATTTTCTAATTCACAATGATAAACAAGAAAATAAGATTAATATTTCATAAATTACAAAAGCAAGTAAGGAAATAAAAGTTGATTCATAAATTAAATATTTGATTTGATTATATTTCTCCCGTCATAAAGGAAATTTGGTCCTTAAATTTAGCTTACCTTAATAGAATAGATGAGGATACTACTTTTGCATATCTTCTTCTCTTTCCCACGTTGCCTCTTAGTCTGAATGCTGTTGTCAATAAATGTTTACCAAATGTATAATTTTATTCCTAAGAATATGTTCTTTCCTTTCCAAGATCTGGGTTGGTTGTTCCACAAAAGTGACATCATCTCTTAGGTGTAGAGGTTGGTAAGATATGATATGTGATGGATCCCTGATGTATCTTCGAAGTATAGACACATGAAATACATCATGGATGCTAGCCAAAACGGGGGGCAATGCCAATCTATACACCACAGGCTCAACCTTTTGTAAGATCTCAAATGGGCCAATGAATCTAGGGGCTCACTTTCCCCTTTGACCAAATCTCATAACTCCCTCGGTTGGTGATACTTTCAAGAAGATATGCTCACCAACTTTGAACTCTAGATCTTTTCGCCTTCGATCTGCATAACTTTTCTAACGATTATGAGCTGTTAATAATCTTTGGCGTATAATTCGAACATTATCAGTATCTTTTGAATTAATTAAGGTCCCAAAAGCTTCCGTTCTCCTACCTCATCCCAGTATACAGGTGATCTGCACTTTCTTCCATAAAGAGCTTCAAATGGGGCCATCTGTATACTAGAGTAGTAAGTATTATTATAAGAAAACTCAATTAGGTGCAAGTGCATATCCCAACTCTCACCAAAGTCCAAAGTACATGCTCTTAAGAGGTCTTCAAGAGTTTGTATTGTCCTTTCAGATTAGCCATCAGTTTGGGGGTAAAAAACTGTACTAAACTTTAACTGTGTGCCCAAAGATTTTTGTAGACTTCCCCAAAACTTAAAGGTGAACCTTGAGCTTTATCTGAGATAATGCTAACTGGTACCCCATGATATTGAATAATCTCTTTAATATATAAGCTTGCTAGTTTATCCAATGAATACTTCTTGTTAACAGGGAGGAAGTGAGCAGATTTAGTAAATTTGTCCGCTACTATCCAAATTCAGTCATATCCTTTCGTAGTCTTGGGTAATCCTGTCACAAAATCCATAGTGACTTGCTCCCACTTCTATTCAGGAATCAAAATCCTTTAAAATTTTTTCGTAAGTACTTGATGTTCTGCCTTCACCTCTTGGCATATTAGACGTTTAGAAACAAATTCTACTATATCTCTCTTCATACCATGCCACCAGTAGTTTTGGTGTAAATCCTGATACATCTTGGTAGTCCCGAGATGGATATTGAATTTTGATCTGTGTGCCTCCTCCAATAACTGCATCTTTACTTGATAGCTTTCGGGAACACAAAGTCGGTTGTGGAATGTAATAGAACCATCTTCGGCTTGGAGGAATTCAGGTCTAGATCCTTGAGCTATGTCCTTAACTATCATTTGAAGATATACATCTTCCTTCTGACATTCTTTAACCTTTTCTACCAAATATAATTGTTCCATTAGACACGCAAGAAAACCTTTATTTGTCTCAAATAAAAGTTTAAGTTTTAAGTCTGCCAACTCTGTCATCATTGAATTTCTTTGAATATTCATATAGGCTGCAAGACTGGAGGTATTTCTGCTTAAGTCATTAGCAACTACATTAGCCTTCCCAGGATTGTAGTTTATATTAAAATCATAATCCTTTAGAAATTCCAACCATTTTCTTTGTCTCATATTTAAATCTTTCTATGTGAAAATGCATTTGAGACTCTTATGATCTGTGAAGATTTCAAAAGTTTGTCTATAGAGATAATGCCTCCAAATTTTTAGTGCAAAAATAATGGCTGCTAGCTCTAAATCATGAGTAGGATAGTTCTTCTCATGAGGCTTTAATTGCCTAGACGCATAAGTAACTACCCTCTCATTTTGCATTAGAACACAACCAAGCTCTTGTAGTAAGACATCACTATATACTACAAAACCTTCTCCCTTTAAAGAAATCTCCAAGATAGGAGCACTAGTTAATTTCTATTTCAATTCTTGAAAACTTTGTTGATATTTATCATCCCACATGAACTTTATATTCTTTTGTGTCAACCTGATCAAGGGTGCTGTTATTTTTGAAAAGCCTTCTACAAACCTTCTATAGTATCTAGCCAAACCCAAGAAGCTTCTAATCTCCAAAACATTAGAAGGTTGCTTCCATTTTATCACAGCTTTAATCTCGTGAGGGTCAACAAATATACCAGCACTCGAAATTACATGACTGAGAAACATAACTTCATTGACCAGAAATTGTACTTGCTTAATTTGGCATATAGTTTCTCTTGTCTTAGGACGTCCAGAACTAACTTAAGATGGAGTTCATGTTCTGCCCTGCTTCTGGAGTAGATCAAGATATCATCAGTGAATACAATTACAAATTTATCAAGATAAGGGTGGAACGCCCTATTCATGAGATCCACGAAAGTAGCCGATGCATTTGTGAGTCCAAAGGGCATTATTAAGAATTCATAATGATCATATCTTGTTCTAAAAGCAGTTTTCTATATGTCTCCTTCCCTTATCTTCAGTTGATGATACCCATATCTTAAATCAATCTTCGAGTATACCTGAGTACTTTGAAGTTGATCAAATATGTTATCGATTTGGGGAAGGGGATATTTATTCTTTATGGTCACTTGGTTGAGTTATCTATAATCGATGCATAGCCATAGGAATCCATCTTTCTTCTTCACAAATAGGACAGGGGCATCCCAAGGTGATACACTGGGTCGAATAAAACCCTTGTCCAAAAGCTCCTCGATCTGTTTCTTTAACTCCTCCAACTCAATTTGATGTCATTCTATACGGGGGTTTAGAAATGGGTGCGGTGCTAGGTAGAAGATGAATTGTAAATTCAATCTGCCTGTTTGGTGGCAGTGTAAGTAGATCTTCAGGAAAAACATCTGGAAAATCCCGTAGGGATGTCCTTTAATATTGACTTCTTAGATTCTTGTCCATAAATGAAGGTCAAGTACCCTTGACTTCCTTTTATTAATAATTGGGTAGCACTAAAGGCTGAAATAATAGGAGGGAGCTTTTCTTGGATCCTAATGAACTTGAAAGGTGATTGATCTAGGGGTGAGAAAGTAATAGTCTTGGAAACAATCGACACTTGCATGTTATGCTGAAAGCCTGTCCATACCCAAGATAGAATCGAAATCTTGAAATTCTAGTAGAATAAGATATACTTACAAATCGTGACTTTCGATAGTAATAATAAAGTTCTTATATATCTGATCAACTATCAAAGAGTTTCCAACTGGTGTTACTATCATTAACGCATTACTTATTGTCTCACGATTCTTATGCAGTTCCAGAGCAAAATAGGGTGATATAAAAACTATTAACTCGAAAATTTTTATTGTTAAATTATAATATATTATCTGAAAATTTAACATGACTTTGATACCATAAAAAGATGTCACAAAATAAGGTGACATCTTTTAAAAATTTTTATTGTTAAATTATAATATATTATCTAAAATTTTTTTATCCTTTTTAAGATTTATAATTTTATTGTTTAATTGGATTATGTTGAAATTATTCATATCATATGTATTGAAAGTATGATTTCTAATTCTTATTGAATTAAAAATGTCATTTCCTTGTACTGAAGTTTATCATTCAATCTTATTCTTTAATATATTATTATGTTTTAATGTATTATTATTAGTGAATATATATTGTCGTAATTCGATATTGATGAAATTAGATAGGAATAGGGTTAAAACAGCTTGTAAACCAGGTCCAACTCATAGGTCAGGCCACAACCCACTAGCTAGGCCCCGTCAGCAGACTAAGCCCAATCCGTAGGCTAGGCCTAACTTGCGGGTTAGGCCCTAGCCCACAAACTAACCCAGCCCAACATTGGCAGTCATGTGCGATGCATATGATCAGTCCATGGGCCAAGGTTGGCCCAGCCTACTGTGATGCATGTACAGTTATGTGCAGTGCAGTTGACCAGTATATGGGTCGACCCAACCTATTCCAACATTATGTAATTGTTGAATTTGAGCCCAAACGTCGATTGAATTAAACCAGACTTGATTAGTCTAGATCAATTCAGGGTGATTCCGAATCGGTTTGACTTATTCAAGTCAGTTAAACCTAAATTGAACCTAATCTAGTCTAAATTATACTAGTATAAGGTGGTTCTAGACCAGTTAAATGAGGATTAGAGATCGGTTCAGTTAGGTTATAGTAAATCGAGTTCAATTGGATCGATTGAACTAGAGTTTAAGTCAATTGAGAGCTAATTGGTATTATTTGATATTGATGATGTTTGAAAGAGATGTTTTAAATGTGTTATTTCATCTCGATATAGACATGACCTGAGTGAGATTAGCGGGCCGTCAGACGTGACGGTTGGACGGTTCCTCCATCCGCTGTTGGGAGGAACGTGTCCCCACTTTGGCAAATGAGGGATACTACTCCATTCGCTGTTGGGAGAACACAAACTCATCCTGTAGGATAAAGCCTCTCCATCTGCTGTTGGGGAAGTGCTTTTTCGGGTATTTGATATATGCTGGGATGATTGATTTTTGATCATGTATTTATTTTGAGTTAACTTTTGGGGTTCTTACTTAGCTTTGTTGAATTTTCTTTGTTTTTGATTTTCTGAGCAGCCTCCCATTAGTACTAAATCAGATTCTAATGGAGAGCGTACCTTTCTCTACCGCTAGGTAGAGCCACTTGGATGGTTCATCGAGTTAACATCACTATGTTTACTTTTCCACTTGTGATTTGACGAATAAATGAATTGTAATAAATGTTTATAAATTATGAATAAAGTGATGTTTATCTACTTGGCTCTGAATGTGTAGAAAGATGTGATTCTGAAAAAAATATCCACGATGTGATATCTTTTATGGTATCAGAGCATGGTTTAGGGTCTGTAGGTATTTAAGTCCCTTGATTGACTTTGATCGATGCTTGTCTTTAACATATTATAGGAGTAATGGAGCCAATTCCAGAGAATACGATCCTACCGCTCGGGGTGCTCATGGTCGCAATGCTATTGGTCTATGCACTCGGAGAGGTGTTCGAGCAAACATTAACTTGGAAGTTCCACGCATCGTAGAGCAAACCCAGTCCTCACGTACACTTGTCACTGATTATGAGCCAGCTTCTTCGAGTTCACAGAGTGCACCTCTTGCTCCAGCACCCGTCAATGCTCCAGATCATGTACACAGAGTCCTCAATGCTATTAGAGGATACTTTGAGCGTCAGGAGGAGCGAGATGAAGTTCCGTGGGGTAGAAATAATACCTTGGATCACTTTAAGAGATTGGCACCATAAATTTTTGAGGGCAAACCAGATCCAATCTTTGCTGAACGTTGGATTCGTCAAGTGGAGAATATATTCGAAATTATCGAATGTAGGGAAAATCAGAAGGTGCTTTTCGTTTCTTTCATTTTGGAAGGGAAGACAGACACTTGGTGGACCTAAAAAAGGAGAATGTTAGAGGCTGGAGATAATGTGGTGACTTGGGAGCAGTTTAAGGATGCATTTTATGAGCAGTTCTTTCCTGATTCAGTTCGCTTTGAGAAGTAACAAGAGTTTCTTAGCATCCACCACGGAAGTAGAATCGTAATGGAATATAATCATTATTTCACTGATTTGGCTCAGTTCTCTTCACATATTGCTTTCAATGAAAATCAAAGAGCTCGTCATTTTGAGAGGGGACTTCGATCACCAATTAAAAAAGTCTGTTGCAGTATTGATTTTACTAACATATGTTGCAGTGTTAAATCAAGCTCTAGTTTTGAAGAAGTTGGATAATAAACTACAACAAACAAAGGATCGAAAACGACCTATTAGTGCTGCACCATCTGCGTATGTGGGATCACATTCTGGACCCTCAAAGAAAGGCAAGGGCTAACAGTTTAGGCATCAGCAGGCAGGAGCTCCTAGTAATCAAGTCGTCATAAGATGTGGGAAGACAGATCATATTTCCACCTCATGCCCCATGGGATAGTGTGTATGCTTTTATTGTCAACAACTGGGGTACATGCCGAAGGATTGCCTGCGGAAGCAACATAAATGTCGAGCTCGACCCCAAACAACTGAACAACAACAACTAGGACCCAAAGGGGGAGGTTAAGTGAGAGTTTATGCATTGACCCACCAAGATGCTGAAGCCTCGGGATCTATTATTAAAGGTATCCTCACACTCTGTGGTATGCTTGCATTTGTACTTATAGATTCTGGTTCTACACATTCTTTTATATCATCCTATTTTGTTATAAAATTACATAGGAATCGTGAGACAATGAGTAATGCGTTAATGGTAGTAACACCAGTTGGAAACTCTTTGATAGTTGATCAGATATATAAGAACTGTATTATTACTATCGAAAGTCACGATTTGCTAGTAGATCTTATTTTACTTGAATTTCAAGATTTTGATGCTATCTTGGGTATGGACAAGCTTTCAGCATATCATGCAAGTGTCGATTGTTTCCAAAAGACTATTACTTTCTTACCCCTAGATCAACCACCTCTCAAGTTCATTAGGATTCAAGAAAAGCTCCATTCTATTATTTCAACCTTGAGTGCTACCCAACTGTTACTAAAAGGATGTCAGGGGTACTTGGCCTTCATTTCTGGAGAAGAATCTAAGAAGCCAGTATTAAAGAACATCCCCATTGTATGAGATTTTCTAGATGTTTTTCTTGAAGATCTATTTGCACTGCCACCAAACAGGCAGATTGAATTTACAATTGATCTTCTACCTGACATCACACATATTTCTAAACTCCCATATAGAATGACACTAATTGAGTTGGAGGAGTTAAAAAATAGATCCAGGAGTATTCGGACAAGGGTTTTATTCGACCTAGTGTATCACCTTGGGATGCCCCTGTCCTATTTGTGAAGAAGAAAGATGGATCCATGTGGTTATGCATCGATTATACAACTCAACTAAATGACCATAAAGAATAAATATCTCTTTCCCCAAATAGATGACCTATTTGATCAACTTCAAGATACTCAGGTATACTCAAAGATTGATTTGAGATCCAGGTATCATCAACTGAAGATAAGGAAAGGAGACATACAAAAAACTTCTTTTAGAACAAGATATGATCATTATGAATTCTTAATAATGCCCTTCGGACTCACAAATGCATCGGTTGCCTTCATGGATCTCATGAATAGGGTGTTCCACCCTTATATTGATAAATTTGTAATTGTATTCATTGATGATATCTTGATTTACTCCAAAAGCAAAGCAGAACATGAACATCATCTTAAAATAGTTCTGGAAGTCCAAATTAAGCAAATGCAATTTCTGGCTCAATGAAGTTATGTTTCTCGTTCTTATAATTTTGAGTGCTGGTATATCTGTTGACACTCACAAGATTAAAGCTGTAATAAAATGGAAGTAGCCTTCTAATGTTTCGGAGATTAGAAGTTTCTTGGGTTTAGCTAGATACTATAGAAGATTCGTAGAAAGCTTTTCGAAAATAGCAGCACCCCTGACCAGGTTGACATAGAAGAATATAAAGTTCGTGTGGGATGATAAATGTCAACAAAGTTTTCAAGAATTGAAGATGAAATTAACTAGTGCTCCTATCTTGGTGATTCCTTCAGCGGGAGAAGGTTTTGTAGTGTATAGTGATTCCTCACTACAAGGGCTTGGTTGTATTCTAATGCAAAACAAGAGGGTAGTTGCTTATGCGTCTAGGCAATTAAAGCCTCATGAGAAGAACTATCATACTCACGACTTAGAGCTAGCAGCTATTATTTTTGCACTGAAAATTTGAAGGTATTATCTCTATGGATAAATTTTTAAAATCTTCATAGATCATAAGAGTCTCAAATACATTTTCACACAAAAAGATTTAAATATGAGACAAAGAAGATGGTTGGACTTTCTAAAGGATTATGATTTTAATATCTATTACCATCTTTGAAAGGCTAATGTAGTTGTTGATGCCTTAAGCAGAAATACTTCTAGTCTTGTAGCCTTTATGAATATTCAAAGGAATTCTATGATGACAGGGTTGGCAGATTTCTAATTTAAAACTTTTATCGGAGACAAATAAAGGCTTTCCTGCGTGTTTGATGACACAATCATATTTAGTAGAAAAGGTTAAAGAAGGTCAGAAGGAAGATGCATATCTTCAGATGATAGTTAAGGAGATAGCTCAAGGATCTAGACCTGAATTCCTCCAATCTGAAGATGGTTCTATTCAAGGTTCGTCATACTGTACCGTACCGGCGTTTCGACCCGGGCTCGGTACGGTACGGTACCGGTGTATCGGGCGGTACATTAGGGCGTACCGAACAATTTTATATTTTTTTATACTGTAGTAGTGCTACAGTATAGTACTGTAGCACTGTAGCGGTACCGAGCGGTCTGCGTACCGGTACGTACCGCCCGTTACGGGCGGTACGCTTCGGTATGGCAGACCTTGGTTCTATTACATTCCACAACTGACTTTGTGTTTTCAAAAGCCATCCAGTAAATATGCAATTATTGGAGGAGGCACACAGATTAAAATTTAATATCCATATCGGGATTACCAAGATGTATCAGAATTTACGTCAAAACTACTGGTGGCATGATATGAAGAGAGATATAGCAGAGTTTGTTTCTAAATGTTTGATATGCCAACTAGTGAAGGCAGAACATCGAATACCTATGAGAAAATTGAAAAGGATTTTGATTCCTGAATGGAAGTGGGAGCAAGTCACTATGGATTTTGTGATAGGATTACCCAAGACTAGAAAAGGATATAATGGAATTTGGGTAGTAGTCGACAGACTTACTAAATCTGCTCACTTCCTCCCTGTTAATAAGAATATTCATTAGATAAACTAGCAAACTTATATATTAAAGAGATTATTCGATATCATGGGGTGCCAGTTAGCATTATGTCAGAAAGAGATCCAAGGTTCTCATCTAAGTTTTGGAGAAGTCTACAAAAATATCTGGACACACAGTTAAAGTTTAGTACAGCTTTTCACCCCCAAACTGATGACCAATCTGAAAGGACAATACAAACTCTTGAAGACCTCTTAAGAGCATGTGCTTTGGACTTTGCTGGAAGTTGGGATATGCACTTGCACCTAATTGAGTTTTCTTACAATAATACTTACCACTCTAGTATACATATGGCCCCATTTGAAGCTCTTTATGGAAGAAAATACTGATCACCTGTATACTGGGATGAGGTAGGAGAAAGTACAGATCACCTGTATATTGGGATGAGGTAGGAAACCATGCTTCATTAAATTAGAAAAAATCACATTATTTGGATGGCCCAATCGTCTATGCCAAACTTCAGCCTTATTTTCAACAATAATAGAAGCCAAAGACAGTTCTAGGAATAGTAAATTGTAACAAAAATAATCTTCCTACTTTAGGCCCCCTTGCAATCACCTTCCTCGACACCTGATCCTACACAAGACAACCACCACGAGAGAAATGTACATCACAGTTATTATCCACCATCTGACCAATAAAAATTAAACTAGTAGACAACCCAGGAGAGACAAATACATGACGAAAAGAAGGTCCAATATCACCAATGGCTGTAATTGGAAGTTTATTGCCATTAGCAATCTGAATATTTTGTGTACCAGTATACTGCCGTAGATTATGTAACGAATCAGGTGAGTCAGTCATATGATTGGATGCTCCAGAATCAACAAACCAAGGAGAAGAAACAGTCTTACAGATTGATTGGACCATTTCTGGAGTAATAACAGATTGATTGGTGCTAGTGGTTGTAGATGTAGGACCAATAATGTTAGGGTATGGAACAGCATCTTGAAAAGCTTGGGCTCGCCAGTTTTCTGGATGTTATGTCCATTCTGCTTATAGTAATTGCAGAATTTCTTACCACAATTGCAGGCAATATGCCCGAACTCCTTGCACTGTAGCATTGCATTTGTCCCTTTCCTCGGTTCCTCCCTTGAGCAGCATATGCAGCATTGACAATCTCAGATGTCTCCTTAGATGCGCCAAGACATACATCCAAAGAAGGAACCGGATTTCTATTCAGTAATCCAACCCAAGCAACTTCAAATTCTGGTCTCAGTTTCATCAAAAACTGATCACGCCTACTAACTTCATGAACTGCCTGAAGGTCGGCTAAGGCCTCTTTAGGTACCTTAGAATAGATAATTACAGAATATTTGCTCCATAGATTAATAAATCCAGAATAATATTGCTCAATAGAGAGATTACTTTGACTGAGGTTACTAATCTCGAGTTGTAGTTGAAAACTTGAAATCGTCTCGCACTATTATCTTGATGTTATATGCGCTTCAGATAATCCCACATCTCTTTAGCTGTACCAAAGGAGGATAAGTTGTTCACCATATGGGCTTCAATAGATCCTAAAATCCAAGAGATAATTCGAGCATCCTTTGCCTCCCGTTGGCTAAGTTCGTAATCATCTTTAGGAGCAGTAGAAGACCCGTCAATGTGACTCCAAAGCTCCTTCCCTTTCAGAAACATTTTGATTTGAAATTCCCATGCTGCATAATTCTTTCCTGTAAATTTGATAGTCAAAGTCTCTGTAGGTATTCTTCCAAAAAGATTCTCTGTAGACATTCTTCAAAAAAAAAAATTCAAATGCAGAGATCTCAATGCAAGGCTGTCAACCACAAGTTGATCGACCAAAAATAATCTCAAAGCAAAGTTGTTGATCATAAATTAATCAACTCAGAATAAGAAAAATGAAAGCAGACCAGAAAACTTTGAAAGAAGCAAAGCTGACAGTAATTCGAATATTCAGTTATGGATTTGAGAACCTGGCTCTGATACTATGACAAGTTTTGAGTAAATAGCTGAATGACCTCCTCTTGAGGATCCTTTCCATTAAATAAGAATTGTTGTGTAATCTATTTTAGGTAAGAATATATATATAACTAATACATTGATTATTGATAATCTATTTTAAGTAAGAATATATACACAGCTAATATACTAATTATGGTAAAATAAATCTCATAATCGGAGCAATAATTTCTGCCATAATCTCTGCCATTGATATAAAGTTGTGGAGTTGTGTTGTGTCAAACTTGGTGATATGGAGTAACGACTACACAACTATGGCATACCACATGGAGCTAAGTTGATCTCCTTGTTGGCGCTATGCTATCTACCTTGTAGGTTTTGATCCTACATATGTCGGCTGAATGGGGTCAACATTTCGGCCAAGTGAAGATGATGTGTTAGCATGGTGTCAGTTAGATAGGGATGATGTGTCAACTGCTGTCCATGTGGTGCTTTATGGTTGATTCAACCATGCTGTAATTGTACGATGCTTTATGGTCAATTAGGTAGTGTTGTCGTAAGGCCTTTTATCGTCGTTAGGCGTTTTATGGTCAACTCGGTCATGTTGTAACTATAGGATGCTTCATGGCTGATTTGATCACACCTTGGTGTCGAGAATCCTCTTTACGATCGGTTTGACTTGTGTTGGTGTCGACATAGTCCGCGATAGCTTGTGCCATTCACATAATTTACCTTTGTCGCTTTGTGTTCAAGCTAATAATACTATGTGGATTCAGAACCCCACTTTTGATGACCTGAAATGTCTTCCTCTTCTTCTTGATTGGGACTTTTATACCAGTCGTCGATCCTATTGCCTCCTCTCGATGTTGGCTGGGCAGACTTCTTAACTCCTACTCGTGCATAAGTGTCTCAAATTTAGAGAATATTGGGTTGGTGTTTCATATTTTGGCCGAGTACGAGCTTTGTCCCATTCGTCGAATCATTACTTTTGCATATACACGAGCACACCGAAGGTGGGACCCTAATTGCCCTCCACTCTTTCTTGGAAGTCTTTCAGTTTTGGAAGATTTCTCGAGCCCAGTGCATTGAACTCTTAGCGCTATCTTGCTTCCTTTGTTGGAAGTGTTGATATTGCACTCGTGCTACAACATTTGCTTTAGATGGTTAGCTTCCTCATTGCCCAACGCGACAACAAAGTCCAAGGGGCTCCTAATTCCAATAAGGGTTGGATAGGGAGGTTCTTTTATATTGCTTCGAGGATGGGTGGCCTTTTAGCCTGTCTTGGGCCACCCGAAGGTTTGCTACTGCTTTCGAGGTTGTATGAGAGCTGAGAAGGAGCATTTTGAGAAGAAATGCTCTTGCATTGTCTAAGTCCACTGCCTTGCTGCAGATGAGTGAGCAGTGGCACGTGGTCATAGAGCTAAGTCCTGTGTCGCAGGTGGGTATGCACACCCTTTTTTTCTGCCTTTCTTTCGTTTGGATTCAAGTTTGAACCTTCATCATTTTGAACAAACATGGATCTCTAGAATAGCCTATATTGAGCCATCAATAAGCGTGAAAAGAGAGTCAAGCATGTTGGACCCTCTTGATCCTCCCACCAAGGAGAACAAGCAACTTGGGAACAACGGAGGGATCAAGCGTCTCTAGATGTTCAATCTTGAGCTTTGCATTGAGAACCCCTCTGTGCTAGAGGCAAAATGAAGAGCCTTAACTTATTGAACAAGTGTCGCACCTCCCTCTCTCCACCATCAGGGTACAAGTTACTCCCTCAATTATGGCGGAGGATCTTGAGCTCCCAACTTCTTTCGCACTACTACAACCACAACAATAACAACAACGGGAGCGACGATAGTAGGAAGAGCAAAGACCAACTGCTGCATCAGATCAGCTAGGCGGCCCATCGATCCTAGTGTTTGGGCTATGGTCCTATCGAGCAAACTTCATTTCTCTGCATGATGATGCTGAGTTGGTCTGATGTTGGAGAGGGTCCCCTCCAATTTAATTGGAAGCTTATAGTAGAAAGTTGATGATGGGACGTATAGCGATAGGCGACACAGTGGAACTAAGGCATCATGCACCTAAGTTTGTTAAAGAGTCTTGGTACCAAATTGATCGAGACCCTTCTCGCCAAAGCACATGAATTTTTAGCATGAACTTAGTAAATGGTCGAACCCTTAATTATTACTTTATTCAATATTCATTTAGGTTTTAATTTGATTACTTCTCATTGCACTCTTTGCATAGCTACCACTAACTCTAGACCAAACCTAGGATGCTTCGATCGCCTTGTCAACGTTGATTACTTTATTCAATATTAATTTGGGTTTTGATTTGATTACTTCTCATTGCACTCTTTGTAGATCTACCACTATGACTGTAGACCGAGCCTAGGATGCTTTGACCAAGGTCTGCCATACCGAAGCGTACCGCCCAGTATCACTCTTTGTAGATCTACCGCTATGACTGTAGACCGAGCCTAGGATGCTTTGACCAAGGTCTGCCATACCGAAGCGTACTGCCCATGCTGGGCGGTACGTACCGGTCCGACAGGTTACCGGTACGCGGATCGCCCGGTACCGCTACAGTGCTACAGTATGAAAAAATATAAAATTGTTCGATACACCAGGGTGTACCGCTCGGTACACCCTGATGTACCGCCCGGTACACCGGTACCATACCGAGCCCGGGTCGAAATGTCGGTACGGTATGGTATGATGAACCTTGGCTTTGACTGTCATGTGAGCTCTGATAACGGAGCATGATGAACTCCAGAGTAACATGGTCGAAGTGTCTTGGTACCATAAGCGGGGAACTTGAGAAGCAATAGGAGGTGGAGAAGCGTGTTGTAGAGGATGCTCGGGTCGATCGACAATGTTATTGCGAGATGGTGCGCAAGCTGCCATCACCTCCCTCCAACATATAGTGAAGTGCCTCATCGTGCAGTCAATGTTGAGGAGGCTCGTTATCCGGAATACAAGGTCAAAGGGGTGGCAAAATTCAAAGGCTTGTGGTGATTATGGATAATCAACCGAGCTCAAATCCAAGTTTGGCCTGTATTATGACTCAAGTTCGACCAAGGAGCACTAGATCCAATTTGGTCCCTGCAATCACCATGAGTTGGACTTGTCTTGAGAAGACCTCACTAATTATAAGTCTAGGAGTCCCTTTCATGGGACTAAGAGTTGAACTCTAATGAAAGTCCTCTAGTTATTAAAAGTCTATGAGTCCCTACGTGGGACTAAGAGTTAAGACTCTGATTGAGAGTCCTCTAGTTAGGAGTCTTCCCTCTTCACAACTATAAGGGTGGTTGGCAACCCTTGGAAGAAGAGGAAAAAGAGGAGAGAGATGATGACAAGAGCGAAGCCTTAAGAAGATGAGCTTGCATGCTCAAGATGTTCGAATTATGCTCAAGAAGTTAGAGCTTGTTGCTGACGAATTCTATGCAATTGCATGATTAGGTTCCTTTATCAAAAAGCAATCTCGATCCTTTTTCTCTTTCATATTTCTCTTATTCCAATGTCCCTATCAACCCTCCCATAAGGCATAAATTCACTTGAAGGATTTGATCATTAAGTCCTTCCCCAAACAGTTCACGTGGTATCAAAGCGATGATTGTCATTAATGAATAGTTACCACCAAGCAAGAATATAAAAATTCAGGTGAAGAACTTCATGAGTTGGAGATGCAACATCGATTATCGAAGAAAAGAGACAACACGATGGCAGAAAGGTCTCTAATAGCATCATTAGATCTTGATGCTGAAGTCGTATCACTCATGCAAAAGATGGAGGATGTGGGGTTGGATCCGATCCTAAGCTAACACAATAACAAAAGATGTAGATAAGCGTGGTGTAGCAAAGAGGAAGGAGCTATCTTCCGTCAAATACCAAAATTGGTTTGCCAAAGATGCACTGCGATGACGACGATGACATTGTAAAACCGATGGCAAAGATAAGGTTTCAACCGTTTCGAGTTGAGGCCTGGATTGATATTCCCACCTACAATGACTCCAGCAACATAGAGATGTTAGATGCATGGCTCGATCAACTTGACACTACTTTACCCTATAGGGATATAGTAGCGAAGACAAAGTCATGCTTGAGCGACTCAAGTTGACAGACGATGCTCTAGCATGGTGGAACACCTACCTGTGAGCCTACAAAGATGAAAAGATGATATGAGGGCAATTTAAAAGACTCATCCGACAAGAATTCTACCTGATTGTCTACCTCGAAGATTAGTGGAAAAGATGACATAACTTACGCCAAGGATGACACCAATCTGGGCAAAGACTACACCATTAGTTTTTGACGACAAGCTATGACACTCGGAATCTCTCCTGATAGCTATTCGATGGTGATAAAGTTTACCGTTGGTTTGCATGCCTAGATGAACACCCTATTGAGCCTCTTCAAGGTTCATGACATCTCAAGCACTAGTAAGATAACTATAATGATCGAAAGGAAGATCAGAATCTACAATAAGAGGACTACTGAGAAGGACAAAGAGGGCTACTTGAAAGCCAAGAAAAAGTCTAAGAATAGTAAGAATGCTTCTTCCTCGAAGAGAAGTGATGTCTTTTGGGATCACTATAAAATTGTAAGACGAGACATATAAGGGAGTAGTTGCAAATGGTTCACCGAGATTTCTCGAAAAAGTGAAAGAAGAATGACCAAAATCTACAGACAGCAACTGCGACCATCGACGATGATCCTACCGAACTTGTTGCTTTGAAATACTATTCCATTATTGAAAAGGAAGTTCTCAACCTCCTTTGTGTCTCTTGCACCCATAGCAATTCAGCTTGGTTGCTTTGAGATGGCAAAGCAACGTGCGTGTTGCCCCTTCCGTCATGTAGAACCCTTGTGAGTTCTCATCGTGAGATCCGCCATGATGTCTTGCAGATGTTGCATGGACTCCTTAGTATTTTTCGCTAGTCGGTCAACCCAAGAACCCATCATGTCGATCCGAGACTCTGCTTTCTCTTGCGAGTTCTCTCCCATAAAGAACTTTCGCTAACCTTGGTAGACAGTAGGGTGGAGGCAGACGAGAGGAGAGAGATCACATGAAAGAGAGAAAGAAAGTTGGTGGGGAGAGAGAGTGGAAAGAAAGAAATAATAAATAGCTATCAAAACTAGGAAAAAAATGATAAGGGTATTAAGTATGAAGCCTTGCAGTTTTAACAATTACATCAGACCAAGGTTCATAATTTTGTATTGTTCCGGTGTTTCGAACTCAGCTCGGTACGGTATGATATAAGTATACCGAGCGGTACGTTTCGGTATACCGCTCTCTGCTCGTGTGAGGAGGAGGTTTCCTTCTCCCCGCACTCTGCCCGTGCGTAAGGAGGAGGTTTCCTTCTCCCTACGCTCGGCGACGTTGCTCTGTTTCTGCCTGCGTGGGGAGAAGAAACCGTTTCCTTCTCTCCGCGCAAAAAAAAAGAGAAAGGAAAAAAGAAAGGCGATGTCGCTCGGTTTCTGCCTGCGTAGGGAGAAGAAACCGTTTCCTTCTCCCCGTGTGGAAAAAAAAAGAAAGGCGACGTCGTTCGGGTTCTGCCTGCATGGGGAGAAGAAACCCGCATGGGGAGGGTTTTGTCTCCCTGCGCAAAAAAAGTAAAAAAAAAAAAAAACACCTCGTTCCTTCTGCCTGCGTGGGGAGAAGAAACTGCTTCTCCCCCCGACGTCGCCAAGGCGTCGTCGAGGCTTCTTCTCTCCCCGCGTGGATGAGCAGAAGTTGCCGATGATGCCGAGGCCTCGTTGCCTCAAACGAGGAGGCGACATCATCTACGGCGTCCGGGGGAAGGTAGCGACGGATCGAGATCGTCGAGGGAGAGTGGCGCCGAATCTTTAGGTTTTCTCTTTTCTTCTCACTCTGCTAATACCATTCGGTAGCAGGCAGTGACGGCTGATTTAGGGTGATAACGGAGCGAAAACAACCGCAATCAACACTACCGTCCGGTAACGGGTGGTTCGTGTATCGGTCTACCAACGGACCGGTACGTATCGCTCGGTACGGGCGCTATTATTCGAAATTAGAATCCTTGCATCAAACTATATGTTAGTAAGATAATTATAGTGATTTAAAAAGCACTAGGCGCTAAGGTCCCAAAATGCTCGAGGTTCTAGGCGCTTGCCCGAGCGTAGCAAGACGCTATGAAATATTTAAATATAAAAAAATATAATATAATTGATAAATATGATTATATAAATAAAAATATGACATTAAACTACTATTAACAGTAGTTAGAGGGGGAGAAAAGAATTGTTAAGATGGAGAGAAAAATTCACCGACAGTGGCGACAACGGAGGAAGCTGCAGATGACAGTAACGGTGAAAGCTACTGACAACAGCAACAACAGCGGCGGCAATTGTGGACGACGACATCATGGGCGGAGGAAGCTTCAGAGGTGTCTGTTGGTGGTGGAGGAAGCTGCAGTCCTCTCCCTCGACGGTGGAAGGAGCTACACACGGAAGCAACAACGGTGGAAGGAAGCTGCGGACGATGGCTAGGCCATCGGACTTGTTCGTCGGCGAGAGAGGAAGCCTCGGTCCACTGTGTCTACAGCGAAGGTAGCTACAGAAAGCGTCGTCAGCGGAGGCAGAAGCTGTGCTAGGGTTGATGGCTCGGGGTCGCTCGAGGGTGCGGGGGGTGGCTTTTGCAGGAAAGAAACTGGCTAGTTAGTTCAATCGACCTAACTAGCCGTTGTTGAACCGAACGAAACGTAAAAGTCTGGTTCAGTTGCTTCATTTGAACCAGGTGCTCACCCAAGGCGCTCGATGCCTAGGTTCAGGCGAGCGGCCAGGAGGCACCACTAAAGCGCGTCGCCTGGTCCACCCTTGAGGCACTTGGGCCTCACCTCACATCACGCCTTGCCCGAGTACCTAGGCGAGTGCTCGAGCGCCTATTTAAACCACTGGATAATTATACTGGGTGGTAAGCCTATGAAAACTAGTGGTTTGCATAGCGGTTGGTATGACTGATTCTTTAAACCTTGGCATCAATAAACTACCAGATTATTGAGAAGCAGCTGTAAGCCTAGTTATAACTGTTTTGGGAACTAGACTTTAGAACCTTGCTTACTTCTACGGTTCATCTTCCTGTATTAACGACAAAGATGCCTTTTAGTGGTGACCAAGATGATCTCAGTTAAGGTGGCTAGATTTCTAGTTTACTAAGAAAAATTATACAAGAAACCATGGTATATGAAAAAGAAAGCAAAGGAACACTATTTCTATCTTTCAAACAACAATCTCAAGGCTCATGCTTCCTCTTTCTATGTGACTCTGAACTAGGATGATCCTTGCAACTAGCATTGACTTAAATTCCTTCATGCTGCATTAAATGCATATCTTCTGTAGCTTAAGGATTTGCCTCATTTCATATAATTTCCAAATTCAATGAGGACTTGTAGCTTTTTCCACAGTCTACCACGTCTTACTCATTACATTAGATGGTTTATAGTTTGACTTGAGAGGAAAAAAAGCAGCAGCAGTAGCAAGTAATTGCATGATGCATACTTTCGGTGGTGCTTAAATTGTTCTTGTTTGATTTAGCCTGTGACTCTTATTTTGCAAATTTGGCTATACTGATATTTAGTGAGTAAATTGGACCCTGTGGGAGCATGTGACAGACGAACTATGGGCGATGAGGTTGGGCTTGAAACTTCTTCAAGAAAGGGCAACCACCCGTTCCTTTTGGTGGCCATATATCAGCAATTTGCCAGAAACTTTTTGTATACCTATTTTCTTTTCGGGGGACGACATAAAGAACTTGCACTATGCTCCACTAATACATCAGGTATTGGATATATATATATTCTGGTCAGTCAGGTTTAAAATATATGTCAATATACTATCTCATAAACATGTTCTATACTGTTCCAGGTAAATAAGAGATGTCGTTTTCTTCTTGAGTTTGAGAAAGAGATAAAAAATATTCTTGACAATGTTTCCTTGAGAAATCATCCCTTTGGAGGTCAAGATGTAAATTCATCTTCACTTGGCTGGGCAATGTCAGCAGTTTCTTCTCGAGCATTCCAGTTGTATGGTGAAAGTCTTTACAGTGACAAGCATAAAAACATCCCTATGCTCCTTCCGGTCATTGATATGTGCAATCACAGTTTTGCTCCTAATGCTCGAATTGTTCAAGAGCAAAACATGAACAGCCAGAACATGTCAATAAAGGCAAGTTCTTCTGGTGTTCTATACTTCAGTAAGGTTCTTCTATTGGATATTCATTTTTGTAGAAGCTCATTGGTTGAACTAGTAATGCATCAATGATCATTAGTTTCTTTGTTTCATCTGTCTTATGCCTGCTGTTCTCTCTCAAGAAGTCTTTCTGCTTTTCTTTTTTTCATTTCATATTGAGATTTAGTTATATATTTAGTTTTTTTGTTTTTATCCACTCTCAATAGGCAACAACCTTTGTGCACATGTCCATGAGCTTGAGTATGTGAATGAATGAATAAACTTATATATATATATATATATATATATATATATATATATATAGAGAGAGAGAGAGAGAGAGAGAGAGAGAGAGAGAGAGAGAGAGAGTGTGTGTGTGAATATATATGTATAAGTTCAGATCATGCTTATGATGGGTTAATGAAATTATACTTGTAATCTTTGCCTTAATGATGTCATGTATGCCTTACAATCCATGCAGATAAATTTCTCTAAAGCCTAGTGCTTGTTCTATAATAAAAACAAAAGTTGGATATTGTAAATGAAAATAGTTGAAAATCTCCCTTCATGTGATGCCACGTCATCTACCGGTTTGAGGCCATTTTTGGCGTATTTCTGCTTTCGAACTGAATTATAAGTTATCTTTTTTGTCCATTTTCCCTCTGCTTATTTTAGTCTTTTTCTTTTGTCTTCTGGATTCATACCATAAGAACTCCTGCGGAACCATTATTTTAGAACTATTCAGTGTTGTACTCCTTCCTGTTACCATGTTCTTCTCTTTTCCTGTAGCTTGAAAAGTCTTTATCGAACCTCAAATTGTTGTGACAAAATCAATCAAGTAGACGATTATATGCCTTATTTGCTTTCTAGATTTAAGACATCTCGACTAGAATTGTCATCTAGGGTGGTATTTACCTTCATCTGTGCCAATGACCCAACAACAGTTACCGTGTATGCCTCAATTTATTTGCCCATGAATTAGTGGTCAATTGGATGAAAACAACGACCATCATGACATTGGTTTCTGCATTCGCATGGACTTCCAGACTAAAGTTGAATTTGTTGTCCAAATCATAATTTGCCTGGAAACTAGTTTCCACTGGGTTTGCAGGCAAATTTCTGATTTTGACAAAAATCTATTAATCTGACTCACACTGTGTTGTAACCCTAACATTGCGAAGTATTTTCTTTCTTCTTGTGTCACTACATTATTGTTTTGTATCTTTATGTCATTAATCTGGCTTTCTGTATTGTTAAAATCCCTTCTTGATGCATAAAGAGCAATGTTTATTTCATGCATGCTCAAATTATCGGGCACACAGGTCCCAAAGACGAGGCAGTATTCCTCATTTCAATGGCATTCTTATATTGAATTTATAGCAAATCCTTCATGTCTACTGTAAGTTACTAGGTGTTGCAATAACATTATTAAGCTGGCATACTGAAATTTTTTGAAATGTTGCTTGAAGCAATTTGCTTATTTTTATATGCTTTTCCATATTTTTTTCTTTTCCTGATCTTGCATACAAACATTAAGATTTGATAAGATGAAGGAAGATTTTACGTGCTATTTTTTTGGTATTATTAACTGCCATAATCACACTATTTGAGACATCAGTGGTTAGGTGACCATTCACATTTGAATATAAGGATTTCTATATGCAATAACACATATGTTGGATTTACTTCCATTGTAATTCCAAATTAATTTGACAATGCATTATTTTCTTTACATGTATTGATCGACAAACATCTTTATACCTCATTATCCATGTTGGGATGCAACCTCAATATTGGCATGTGTTTATGCTAGTTTTTTGTGTGGACTGTCTACTGAGTTAATAAAGTTCTGCTCATTATCTTCCATAGTTCCATAGTTTTAGGCTTATGTTTTGTTTATATCAAACAAGCAGGTTGTAGCAGATACGCAAATTAAGCAGGATACACATGTCTTGCTCAATTATGGCAGTTTAAGCAATGATTTTTTCCTTCTGGATTATGGTTTTGTGATTCCATCAAATCCACATGATCATGTAGAACTGAAGTATGATGAGGCTCTTCTTGATGCTGCTAGTTTAGCAGCTGGAGTTTCTTCTTCCAGCTTTTTGTCTCCATCTGACTGGCAGCAGGACATACTATCTCGCCTAAATTTACGGGGAGATGAGGCTCTTCTCAAGGTTTTCCTTCTCAACTCATGAATTTACAGCCTCAAAGACAATTTCCAAATATTACATTTGAACATGGAAATTTAAGAAGATTGCGGAACAGAAGCTTTGTAAAAATATTTTCTACAGCACAAGTTAATCAGCATAAAGCGGCGGGAGTGCAGGGGATGGTTCTAAGAATTTTAGGACTAGAATGACACGGGCAAGCTACAAGGAATAAGGTTAACACTAGACTTGGGCATTGGGATCAGGCTGAATAGGGTCATCAGATTAGCTTGGCTGGAATCCATCATCCATGAGAATGAATATAACATGTTGGAGGTAAACTGACAACTTTAGTGCTATGAGCATTAAATAATTTGGTAATTGAAGAAAGCTATCCACTATTTGGAGAAAGAGGCAGTGTTCAAGTATTTGGTGCTCTCTTATGATTTCATTTGGGAATAACGGAGAGGGGATCCAACCATGAGAACTAATTGTGTTAAATATTCGAGCACTGCCCCCACAAGGATTCAGATATAGAACATCTTCAAAATGAAGAGGGGACCAAATCACTGGGCCAAGTCCTGGTTGGAAGTACTTCTTGATATGTTACAAGCAGGGTTTTCTGTGGATTACAACGTTGGAAGTAAGAGCATATTTCATAAATAATCACTCAAAATACTGAAGTTTGATTCAGTGACTTAGATACACATGAGAACATTCTTTTATGATCTATTTTAACTTGATATGCTAGATTCATTGTACCTCCTGGACATGCTGAATAGTGCCTTTTTGGAGTTGTTGGTTACTGACGATCATTCATAAAATTTTATAGTTCCCTTACCTTTTATGACCATTAGCATCCCTGCAAATGATAGCACAGAAACTAAGGGGCTTTTCAAACTGTAGCTATTTTCTTAAAATATGTTTCTTTTAGAAATATTTCAGGAAATTCTCGATTTCCAGATCTTTCTGAAATTTATTTCTTTTGTTTCTTTCAGGTGACTTTAGGTGGCCCTGGATTGGTTGACGGCCGCTTGTTGGCTGCCCTAAGAGTACTGCTCTCAAGTAACAAAGAAACAGTTCAAAGGCACGATTTGGACACTCTCATGTCGTTATCAGAGGAAGCTCCTTTGGGAATGTCCACCGAGGTTGCAGCTCTCCGAACTGTGATTGCTCTCTGTGTTGTTGCACTAGAATCCTTTCCCACAAAAATAATGCAGGATGAGTCCATCTTAAAGACTGCTATATCCTATTCAACTGAATTGGCTGTCCGGTTTAGGATGCAAAAGAAGTTGACGATCATAGATGTCATGCGTAAGCTCACTCAGAAGGTTAAGAAGATATCCAAGATGGAATTAACTGCTCAGAATTAGGCTTATATGACTTGTAGTGGGTTTTTCTCGACTCTTAACTAATGCCTTTATTTCAATAGACAAAATACTCTTTGATTATTTTCTTGTTTTCGAATGTCATTTTTCTCTGCTGTAGTTTTCTTTTGGCATTAAAGAGGGTGGGTCTCGGTACAATAGTAAAGATGCTCTTTTGCGACCTAAGAGATTAGGATTTGAGTTACGAAAATAGTCTATTTAAATATTTAAATGTAAGGCTGTATACATTAACTCTCCGTATTGGTGGGAGTCTTGTGCATTGGGTATGTTTTTTTTTGTGATGACATGCAGTTTGATCGCATCATCCGGACTGACAAAGACCTCTTGTGATGGTTGAACTTGCTAATCTTGTGATTTTCTATAGCTTCTTCTATGACTGGACTGTCTAGTTTTTATGGAAAACTAGGTGACTCAAAAATATTTTCAGGATACTTTGGGAGTTTTGGAGGAGTACAGATAGTTTTGATTTAAAGTCTATTTTAGCATTCATCACATTGTTCATAAATAATTTTGAGTTTTGAACTCTTTCTCGTGCTAATGAAGATTGCGATTCCTGCAATCTTGAAGGGCCTTTCAATACTAAATCCGGTTCGCTTGAATCTGTATCCTTTTCTCTTTTTTTTTCTTCTTATTTTAATATAATTTTAATCAAAATAAGTCAAAATTGAATAAAATATCATCAAAATCTCAAACAAAAATTTTAATTACAAAATATATGACATAGGAAATATTTATAAAGAGTTTATAAAATTATTTATGAAAAATAAAACATAAATAATTATTTTTATATATAATTATAAAAACCTTAAAATTACCAAAATAAATAATTGTCTACACTCATTTCAAACCTATGGGAAAAACTTTCACTTACAAAAAAATTCAATGACATATGATCTTACTCTGACTTAGTTATATTTTTTAATTAGTGTCAAATAATAGTGTGAGTCTATTCAGAATTAGGATTACTAGCGTATATGTATGATTTTTGCAAAATATAATGTAATGAAAAAGTTTGTAATGGAATAAAAAACATAATATGAAGCTTTCTGATTAAAAACTTAAAATTAGCACACTTTCAACTTCAAATAATTTAAGAATGTTGTAACTTACCAATTTGAGATATGAAAAATTATATAAAATTATAACAAAAAAAGAATTCAGTGGAATATGACTTTATTTGACATAATTATGCTACTATTTGAATAGAGTTACAATATTTTTAGCATTGTTTAGAAACAATATAACCAAATTCAATATTAGGGTAAGATGGAAGTAATAGATATTATTACTAATTATAAGTAATATTAGTTGAATATTTTAATATTTGATTACTTGATGAGCTAATATAATGACACTATATTTATTTGTTATTTTATTTAAAATATATAAATATATAATTATATTTTATTATTCAAATAAGACAGAAATATAGCATTAGGCTGAACTTTTCTTTATTATCTACTTTCAATGATCCTCTCAAACAAACTGAGAATGCCAACAATCCAACAAAGAAAATGATATGATTATATTATTATTATTATTATTATTATTAATTTGTAAGTTAAATTTTTTAATATATAATTGATAATATATTAATATTTTAATTATTACATAAATTGGCCTACATAAATATATTGGTTCACTTGGACGGTCGATGATGAGGGATCAAAACCATGTTCAACGGTGGAGAGCCAAGGCGTGACCGGCTTAAGCGGTGCCCGTGAGTTGGTCGGGGTCTTACCTATAAGTGGCTCGTCCTCGCGTTCCGTCTCAAACGCGATGGAGGCGGAGAGATCAGGCGGTGAAGAAGAAAGGCCGGAATCAAACGCCCTAAAACCCTCCCTCTTCCCCCTCTCATCAAACATTTCTCTTCCCGATTCGTTCCCCTCCAGTGCTCCCCAGTGGCTTTCCAACGCCAGCTTTAGCTTCGACGTCTCGTCCCTTCCGGGAAGGGGAAGCGACCGGCCTCACTGGGAGGAGCCGGCGAGCCCCGACTCGGACGTTGAGGCCTCTGGCGCTGCCGCGGCTGGAGATCCCACGCCAGCATGGCGTCCTCAACGGTCCTATGATCTCGTGCCGTCGTCGCCCTCGGAATCTTCATCTAAGGACGAGCGTCGCTCGAAGGGCAAGGAAAGGAGGAGGAGAAAGAGGAAGAGGGAGAAGGAGAGATTGGATGATGGCGCTTCGAGGAAGTCGGAGGTTCGAGCTTGGGCGGGGTCCGATACCCAGCCGGCAAAGGAATACTATTTCGACGCTCATGGGGATAGGGACAATTTGGCGTTTGGATGCCTTTACAGGTTCGTGTACTCCCCATAAAGCTTCGCGTTTTTCTTGTGAATGTTGCTGAAATTTTTCCTCGTTTGGCTAATATTATTTAGTGGTTGCTGTTTCTGAGGCAATTCTTTTTCCGCAACATACGCTGGTCACCGTTAAGCCTAATTGTCGTGTATCAGTAAACTTGAAATTTAGTGGAGATGATTGGGGCTTTCATTTTATAGTGATATAGTGTAATGTTTTTAGAATCTCTCACGTGGTTCTTGGTATGCTGAAGACTTCTGTAGCTCTAACTTTCGTCATGTATATTTTGGGTTCTCATGTTCCCTGTGAAAGACCAATGGTGGAACCATTATTTTAGTTCGATGAAGTCATTATTAAAAGTGTACCTAATTGTTCTTATCCATGCTTATTTGGAGGTCATACTAGGTTTCTATTTTGTGCTGTGATCTTCGTTGTTACTCTGGTCTGTCGTTGTGTGTTATAATTTTTTACTATTGTAAGTTAGACAATGTATGTAAAGTACAATGGTGAAGGATTAGTTACGTTTGTGATGATGGAGCAATTCAGTTTATATGTTATTTGAATAAATCTTATTTTGTTTAGAGATATTTTCCGTAAGTTGTCACATGACAACATCTATTCAAGACAAAGAAAAAGAAAACAAATGCAGAAAAGAGTGGAAGAAATAAAGTTCGTTATTGATTGAAGATATTAAAGATTCATCTCTATAAAGATGAAAGTCTATCAATCAATAATATCATTAAAAAAAAAAGATTATCCTTCAAATCAAGTCAAGAATATTATCTTTTTTTGTAGGAAACAATAGATCGTATATTTTATTTGATGCGATTATAATTTTTTATTTCTCTAATTTCCTTTTTATTCTTGTACTTGAACGGTTGAACCTATAAAAAGGGGCTAGGACATTATAATGCATCAATCAGAAGTTGGTCAGTAAATTGAGTTCTTCCTATCTAATGTGCGAGTGGTGTGAGGCCACATTTGTTTTTTCGATAGAATTATTCCATTGTCCACATGCGAGATGTGTGGAGGTATGATACCTTCATTCTAGGAGTTCGCTCCTTGAGCCAGAGCGAGTCTAATAGTTATCTAAGTTTTTTTCTATTATGTTTCAGTTATTATCTCTTTTTTTCTCTCTATCATCAGAAGAAATCTGTTGCTACTCGTCCTACATTAACTAGTAATAGTTACATAGGCTTAATTAATATTACTAGCAGGAATATTTGCTATTATAGGAGGAGATACTTTGTAAAATATGTGATACAGAAATCTTCTTTCGGGTCCTTATACTAGGCACTGTTGCATACTGATTAAATTCAAGTTTTGGTCCTTATACCTTAATAATTTTGAAGCAAATGACCATAATTGTGCAATTTTAACTGCTAATGTCCTCCTCAGGACATCTGTCACTAGCTTGCTTTGCGTTTTCCCATCATTGCTACTTATTTGTCATGAAGTTTCACTGCATTATAATTTTAATTTTTTTTTGTTCCAGAAGAGCTACTGGTGCAAGTTTTGTGATAGGTCATCTCTTTAGAAACTCTGCTCTTTATCATTGTGATGGGGTGAATAAGTGATTGTAGGAGAAAAGGAAACAAGCATAATAGCTAACATATAAGACCATCTGTTCTAGTGTTGCATTATAAGCCCATCTGGTTTATAACATGTCAAGCTAAGAAGTGGTCAAACATCAGTCAATATGTCATTAAGATCCAGAAAACAAATATCTGACAATATATTTGTACTAATTAGTATTTACTGGTCTAACCAAGAGTTAGTACTAGACCATATAGATCATTTTTCAGTTTTGAATTTTTTATTATTTTTCTGGTGATATTAGGAAATATGGGTTGATATTCTGGTCCAAAATAAAGGTCCAACCAACTTAAAATCCTTGAGTAAGATTTTCAACAAATTTGTGGATCTAGATAAATTCATATTTAATATGCAACAACAACAAAACCGTAAATCTCAATTATTTGAGATTGGTTACATGGATCTTTTACTATCATTGAGATCTGTAAAATGCCATATATTTAGTTAAGTTTAGAGTATCTGAATTTTTATTTATAGTTTCTATTAGTCTTTTTAGGTCTCACTATCATTTTTAGAATAGTAGTTCAGAGTACTTAAATTCATATTTAGGATGATTCCATGAAATTCCTAAAGCCTTTATCACATTCTCTGCCACTTATCTCACTACCATTTTGGAAAACAAATTACAGTTAGTTTTCTGGTTCCAATCTGATTTGGTCCAATGATTTTGGGATCTGTCCACACTTATGGTGTTTCCCCTTGATGTCAAGGTCCCTTGATGCCATAGTTTGTTTCAATCCAGTCTTTTTCAGTTTTCGGTACCGAGCCCATTCCAGATCAATGGCCATATCATTAGAGGTCTGGTCCATTTCAATGTACCAACATATGCTACATCGGGGTGCACCATGGTTCAAGGAGAAAGGAGGACAGGCTGGAAGGAAGTGGTGGAGAAAAAGAGACGCAGAGGAGGCAAAGGAGTTGGAGGAGGAGGAGGAGGATGAATATTACATGGGGGCAGTGGTGGTTGGCAGGGCCCTGAGGCAGTGGATGTGGGCCAGGGATGACAGGCGATACCGCAAGCGACAAATGCTGCAGCCTCTGCAAGAACAAGGGTGGGGGGTTGTGGATGGATGATTATGGGGTTTAAAAAATAAATAAAGCTGTTAAATTAAAAAGAAAAAAGAACCATGTGATCAGCCCTGTTTCAGAAGTGGACCACTCGGTTAGAGCAGTCTGCCTGCCAGTAACCAAACGGATTGATATGTATTGGGTGCTACATTTTAGATATGGAGAACCATGATTTCAAAGAAAACTTCAATCTGTGTTCAAATGTTATTCTGGATCAGTGGTTCAATTGTTGATTCATTTGCTCCGAACTGGTCTAATAATTTATTGCAGAAAATGTTTCTTTTCCTAATGTTCTTCTTCATTTTGTTACTTCTTTTTCCCTTCCCCTTTTTCTCATGCTCTTTTTTGTACATCTTGTTCAAACTCACATTGAATGTGGTTGCATTCTCATTATTGTGAATTGATGCATGTCTCTGTGGTCTATGGCTAGATATGTTCCGTTTAGAAAGAAGTTGGTTGGTTCTTGGATTAGTATGAATATTATTCAATTATGAGATAACATGAAAAGTTACTTAAATTATTTATCTGACTACTGCATCAATGCTTTATCTGTAGCCATTTTGTTGGTTTTGAGAAACATTCTTTGTTTCATATTTGGAATTTAATAATTGTTTTAATTCATGTTGTGGGTTGTAGAGCTCCTGAAGGAAACACTTGAGATATATTGGCCTTTTGGTTTGTAGGATGGACATTGCTCGTTACAAGATTCAGGATTATGGTGATTCATCTCAGACCAATTTCTGGGCATTATATCGCTGGAGAACTTCAGCTTTAAACATGGATACTGAGGGAGATCATGATGTACTAGACCACAAGCTGAAATCAGGAGGCCGTTATTATTCTGCAAAATTTACTATGTTAGAACGTAATAGGGCTTTTAAGAATACTAAATTTGTTAATAGAGCCATGTCTTCAATGATTCCTGGGGATTTTGTGCCGCTGTTAGATTCACATTCTTCCTCTGAAAATGTTCCATCAAAAAATGAAGAGCTTGAGGAGTCTTGGGAAGATGAAGTGATTCAAAGGACAAGAGACTTCAACAAAATGTCCAGGGATTGTCCTTATGATGAGAAAGTTTGGCTAGACTTTGCTGAGTTTCAGGTATTCACCTACCTTTTTGTTTTAGATTAAAGTTGGTGTTGAGATTCTATCTTATGATTTTGAACAGTTAATCCTTACAGCATGAACTAAGTTAAACATCCTATCATTTAACATTTACAGTTTTCCTTCTCTTAATATCAATCTTGAGTTCACGAAGTACTTGGTTGAAAAAAATCTATTTTATGTCAATGATCAGGATAAGATTGCAAGCACACAACCACAAAAAGCAGCACGAATGCAGATGCTTGAAAAGAAAATTAGTATTTTGGAGAAGGCAGTGGAGCTTAATCCAAATAGTGAGGAGCTCTTACTCTGTCTCCTGAAGTCTTATCAAGGCAGGGATAGCATTGATACTTCCATTGAAAAATGGGAGAGAATACTCATCCAGCATTCTGAGAGTTGCAAGTTGTGGAAAGAGTTTCTACTTGTCTGCCAAGGAGACTTTTCTAGGTTCAAGGTTTCTAAAATAAGAAGAACCTATGCTCATGCAATCCAAGCATTATCCTCAGCTTGCGACAAGCAGCGTAGGCAGGTTCTATGTTTTCTTTTTTTATAACACTGCCTATTTACTTTTACATATATCATTTTCTTTTATCATAATGCTTGGATTATAGATTGATTAAATATAATTATTATTCTCCTTCAGCTTATGTTGGGGAGAACTTACAGCATTCCTTCCTTTTTGTATATCCTTGTTGTTTATGGCTTTGGTGTTGTGACCTATAAGGCCTGATAGATCTCTTAACTACATTTAATTTATACCTAACCTTATCTAAACTTCAAATCCACATTGTTTAGCCTCTCTATCATTCTTAGTGACACTTAATTTTACTTAAATGTCAAATTCGTAATGTTTAACCCTGGTTTCATTCTTAGTGCCATATCCATAACATGTTCAGGGCCTTTCAAGAACATGTATGTTGCACCATGAATGGAACCTTGAAAATTTTTTAAGGCCACCAGGGTCTTTGCATTTGTTTCTTCCTTTGTGGACAGTCCTGTAATGAGGATAAAGTATTTGTGTAGCCACCTACATGTGTAACTATTCTTGGACTTATAAGTTTAGTGTTTGCATTAATATATGGGAACAACAATATTGTATAGTAATTTGTCTTGATTATAATACTATGTTTTCCTAGAGCTTTCTGTGAAAATAAGGCCAGGAACACATGCAGAACTGCAAAAAGCCTTAATTGTCCTAGTCATATGTGGTTGGCATGGGTTGGTATGGATGGGTATTTTACTATTTCAACCATGTATCGGTATACATACCATTGGTTTTCGCTCAGTTTTGGTACATACTGGGTGATGGGTGTACCGTCCAGTTTTAACCAGGCCTACCTAGATGTAGACAGTACTAATAAACTTTTTTTAATCTTTCAGCAGTTGTGATAGCGGTCACACTCTATTTCTCACACTCTCTCTCACCTCTCACCTCTTCGCTGCACCCTACCACCTCTTCCTCCACTTAGCCTTGTTGTAGTTCTCTCTTTTGCTCATCGTGGTCACCACCTCCTTCTGCCGTTAGATCTCTTCTATCTCTGCCTTCTCCTCATGCAGTCCTCATCCATGGCCAGTCCTCTTTCTCGGCATCCTTCTCCAATTCCACACATCTTCTTTCTCTCTGTGGTTCATAGTTCATACAACACCAACCCATATCGAGTGTCAGTACATTAATCCGTACTAGTACCATGCTAGTTTGTACAGATCGGTGTTAGCACCAGAGTGTCTGTACATTAATCTGTACTGGTACCATGTGTTAGCACTGGACTGAATTTTAAACCTTGGTTGTTACATGCAGAATTTGTAGAGTGCACATTAGAGGTGGTGTATGGTGGATAAGGCAAGTGGTGCTTTTGGAATGGAGATGACTTGATGGCTTAGAAAGCAAAAGAAACTTTGACAATTTTCTATCGGCCAATCCAAGCAAGATACCTGTAGTATAAAAGAAATTGTTGAGATTTGTGGTTCTAGAACCTCAAAATGATACAATGGACTCCAAGAAGTACTTGCTGTGCTTTGGTGTTGAAAAAGTGTACCTTTGGGGTTCAGAAAGTAACTTTCCCCCTGTAATGCCCTCTTCTTTTTCTTCTACAAATTCATGATTGAAGCAGATAATGAGTTGGGAAAATGATTTTCTTGTTGTTATATTCTTAATTAGAAAGTCAAGGGATCTTTTCTCTTCTCTTACTTTTTATTCAAGCTTATTAACCTTGGTCTATTATGTTCCTTCTGATACAGGAATTTGCAAGTTTGCAATCAGGTGATTCTTCTCTAGTTCAACTAGAACTTGGCCTGGTTGATATATTTGTCAGCTATTGTAGGTTCGAGTGGCAAGCAGGTTACCAAGAATTAGCAACTGGTTTATTTCAGGCTGAACTTGAGTACAGTTTGTTCTGTCCTTCCTTAACTCTCAGCTCACATAGTAAGCAAAGGCTCTTTGATCACTTTTGGAAAAGTGGTGTTGCCAGAGTTGGGGAAGATGGTGCACTTGGTTGGTCATCCTGGCTGGAAAAAGATGAGCAGAATAGGCAAAATACTACATCAGAGGATAGCACTGCTGAGACTGAGGTTGGAGGCTGGAGTGGTTGGTTTGAACTTTCATCAAAAAAGAATGTCCCAAGCAAAGATCCAGAAGTATCAGTGGATCTTCCCATTGATAATGAAAATACTGAACAGAACCTTGAATCTAAAGAGAACCTTGACACTGAAGAAATTCCTCCAGTAGATGACATTGAAGCTTTGCTGAAAAAGCTTGGGATTGACATAGATTCTGAGCCGAACAGTGAGGTTAAAGACACAGAAACTTGGAATAAATGGTCAAAGGAGGAGTTATTAAGGGATAGCGAACAATGGATGCCTATTCACGAGGACTCTGGTTTGTATGGTCGACCTTTTTCTCCTTTTGTGATGGATGGTTTTACCTGCTAAATAGTTCTATAAGTCTGTCTTTTATGTACTTCCATAACTAATGATCCTTATTTATATGAATAGGTGAAATTGGAAAGTCTGTATCCCTTCATTCTGATGATAATTTAGATGATGATCACAATGAACAGCTTTCAAGAGTTATCTTGTTTGAAGATGTCAGTGACTATCTATTCTCATTGTCCTCAAAAGAGGCACATCTATCGTTGGTGTTTCAATTTGTTGATTTCTTTGGAGGCAAGGTTTCTCAATGGTTAGTTGCACACGTGATAATGTCTTTTGTTATTATCAATTAAACCATGATCAAGAATTATGTTATTCTTTGACATCAAGCATCTACTTAAAGTTTAAAATATTGATTTTACACAAAGAATCATTTTCTTTCTAGTTTCTTGTTACTGAATGACATTGTTCTTAGTTCTTGGATACTAAAGTTTTTAAATTCTTCTCCTTTTGATCTTGACCACTATTTTGCATTTCATGGTAGATGGTTTTCAACGTAGATAACAGATAGCATATGAGCCATAAGCAGACTTTGATATATATATATATTTATTTATTTATTTATATACCACCAGAAGATGTCATGTAAATGGGAGATGGCCAAATGCTGTTCTTCATTTACAGTTTACCATACATATCTTTTATGTATATTGGATACCTTAGATGATATTAGAGTGTCAAAATGAAACACGATCATCCACAGTTCACATGTTTTGTGAATCATGAAAATGTGAGGTCAGCATGGGTGAGATAGAAAAGGGAAAGAGTGAGCATGAGAAATAGGGAGAAAAAAAGGAAGATTAAGAGGAAAACCTGGTTACAGTATGTGCAGTGGGATAAGAGAATAATTGCCATATGCCATGAAAAACAAGGGGGATTGTGTAATCAGAGTTCAAGAGTACTTTTTTATTTGGACCTCTCTCATTAATTAACAATTTAAAATTGGATCAACCATAGTTTCCTTGAGCATGTTTTTATCAATTTATGTTGGTTTATAAGTCCAAAAATAAGCTTCCTTTAGTAGATTCAAGCTCTTTTCTAACTGAATTATATGGCCACTGGGCTTTGAGCTTCCAGTTATAACATCCGTATAGTCTGCCGTCACTAATTATTGGAGGCTGGAGCAATAAATTTTAGCTGAATATTTGTAATTGAACATTTGGTGCTTTTGGTTATTATAAAGCAGTTCTAGTTTATATCTTAGGTAGCCTATGAAAGGAGTATTCGGCTGAAGAACTATATATGGAATAGACATGTAGGACCATATATTGGTTGGACTTAAATGTGAGGGCTTGTTACATGATGCTCAAAAACTGTATGTCCTTTGCAAATGTAATATGCAAAGTACATGTACAGCTAAACAAAATCTAATATACTAAATCACCAAGTATAACCAATCTGGCCATGTAGGCTACACATGTAATTGATATTGCTACACAAGGTAAGTAACATGTCAACTAATATAACTAATGATTCCATATCATAAAGTTTGGTCAATTCAGAGAATTAGAAACAAATTCAGGAATTAGGCTTGAATTTCAATAGAAATTGATACTTAAATTATAGATAGATGTGAATTTGAATAGGCCATGTGATGGAATCATTGTTAGGCCTGAAGTTGTTTGTAAAACCCCAGTTTAGGTAAGTTAGATTGTGCGTCCATGAAATTGTTCACAATTAAGATCATTAAAGAACAATTGAACCAGGAGTTAATTTAAAATGCACAGTCTCAACATGAAATTTAAATTTATACCACAATGAAAGTAAATAAAATAAATTAAATTGTCCATTCCAGAGGTGCTTATGTAATTCAATAAAAAAATTGGAAAAATTAAAAATTAGTGTACCAGAATTGTACCCAATTGGATTATATTATGATTGATTCAAATCACAATTGTCCTGTATGTCTGGTTTCTAGTTAGACTAGGAGTGCTGGAATTTGGAACGGAATCACTGTCCTGTATGTCTGGTTTCTAGTTGTATACTTGCTGGTTTTTATTGAGTTTAGATGTACATCTAATATGAAGATTTTATACATCTCTAGCCAATTAGGTTCTTGGTGACTTATCCTGTGTGACTGAAGTTATTTACCAAATCAATATATTAAAAGATGTGATGAACTAAGAATAAAGATGATAGATGCCTTACATTGCTTTGTGGGCCTCGCAGATAAGTTCTTTATAAATGTGAGAAATAGATCTAGAGGGAAAACTATCTAAAGTTCAATATGAATGTTTTGCCTTGAATACTATATGATATTTAATTGGCTCTATCTCTCTACTCTTCTGTATCTATTTGAGCCAATCTCTCTCTCTCTCTCTCTCTCTCTCTCTACACACACACACACACACACACACACACACACACACATATATATATATATATATATATATATATATATATATATATAAGGTTTTCGTCGAGGCGTCGCCTCTCTTCACCCCGTGGCGTCGATGATCCTTCTTCCTGCGCACGGATGAGAAGTTGCCAATGAGGAGAGTGGCGTCGATCTCCAGGAACTCTTCTTCTCCCTTATCTTTCTTCCCCTTCTTCGTCTTCTTTTCCCTTCTCCCTCGGTCACCGTCCGATTTAGGACGATAGCGGAGCAAAAACAGCGTCGATAAGCCCCAATCGACGGTATTGCTCGGTAGCAAGCGGACCGGTATGTACCGCCTGATACGGGCGGTATCATTCAGTATTGCAAACCTTTTCGGGTAATAGGGTTTGCCTTTCGAGTACCAGACTCATTTCGGCAAATTGTTGGAACAGTATGTATCGATCTGTACTAGTGTATCGACACATGATACATTGGTGCGTGTTGGTGGCTCGGCGATGAAGAAAAAGAAAGAGAAGTGGAAGGAGCAGTAGAGGAACATAGGAGGAAGGAGGAAGGAAGAGGGACGAAGAGGAAGAAGTGGAGGAAGAAGGAAGAAGAAAGAAGAGGAGGAAAAGAACAACGATAGCGAGGCAACGCCATCATATGCGATGGCGAAGCAATAGCTGTAGCAGTGGGGAAGCGAAGTAGCAGTGATGGCAAGGGCAAAGTAACGATGGTGAGGCAGTGGCCCCTTACGTGACGACGAAGTAGCAGAGGTGAAGCGGCAGCGACGAGGTGGTATCACCTTACGCGAGAAGAGGGCTCGCATTCGCAAGCCCTAATCTCTTTTTTTTTCTTTTTTATGTTGATTTGAACATGGGCCCCACCATTTCTTTAATTATTTTATTAATTTAACTGGACTGCTCGATATAGGGTGGTCTATAAACTGGTTGCCTATCGGATTAGTATGTACCACCTATATTTGGCAGTATACTGTGGCACGACAAACCTTGGTGTGTAATGGCTTACCTATTAGGTTGAGGGTTGTATGAAGTTTATGTTATCGAAAAAAAAAAAAGGGGAAGGGTGATGAGGTCTGCAAAAGATGGCGAAAGATGTTTGAAGCCTTGTAACATGTGCTATTTTCATTGTTTTATGTTGATTTTAAAGACAGGATACTTTTTAGTTTTTTCCCCTGCTACCTCTCCTCTTCATTGCTCTAAACCTTGTTTCTTTATCCTGCTATGCTTTCTCATTAGTGTGTCTTAATATAATGCTCTTTTCTTAGTTCTTTTGCCTTCACCAGTATTAGTAGTCGAGGTACACCTTAATACAACATCATTGAGAAAATGGTTCCTTTTTTATTTTTTCCCTTGGTTTTTTACAGTGTATACTCTTTAATTGAGGTTATATTGCATGGTATCATATGGAAAATTAAGTTCCTAATGGTGTAGTAGTAGTACCATGTATTATTGCACGGTCATATTTGAGGGCTCCTTTATATCTACTCTCTGAAAAGTTCTTTTTTTTTTTTTTCCATTTTCTCCAGCGTTAGAATAATAAAAGGATATACAATAATGAATTATGTATTACTTTTGTTTCCTTTTGATTAAGCTACTGCTCATTTGAATGTTGCTATATTATAATATTTGTTCTGTGCTCAATACTGTTTCCCATTGCTTTTACATCTGGAAAAATTTTCTTGTGCCCTTTTGTGTGTTCTAATCGAAAGCAATTACAAGAATGTATTATCTCTTGTTTTTACAAGTTTTTTTCCCTTTTTTCCTAATTGTTTATTCTCTGTCATAGCATTTGTTTCAATGGACATGCTTTTCTACCTTTTGTTAACTGTCCCTTTTTATTCAGGGTAAGTACAAATAAGTCAAGTTGGATTGAAAAGGTTCTCAGCTTAGAGACAGTGCCAAATATTATTTTAGATGACCTAAGGACTGTTTTCCAACTGGTAAACAAGAGACAAGATCCTCAAAGCCATTTTGTGTTGGAACCTCTTTTAAGCCATGCAAGTATCTCATTGGGAACTAGTACCATGAAGTTCCTTCGAAATGCGATATTACTTTTTCTTGATATTTTTCCACGAAATCACATGTTAGAAGAAGCCCTGCTTTTTGCCGAATGTTTGTTTGTGTCTGAAATGAAGTCTTCTAGTTGCTCAATTAATCCATCTCGAGCATTGGCCAAAAGCTTGTTAAAGAAAGATCGGCAGGTACTCTTAAATTCTTTACATTTATATATCTTTTCATTTACTAGAGTATATGTTTCTTTTTTTTTGATAAGTAGAGTATATGTTTCTTTGAAGAATGTATGTGTATTTTCAGGCATTTATGATTCTAATTCATTTTATACTGTATTTATTGGAGACAGATATCTGTTTTGTTTGTACATTATCTTTTTTCCTCATTTTTGATGAACCATTCTTGTTCCAGAATATTTTGATTTAAAGCCAACTGATTTTATTTATTTATTTTACAAAATTGATTTGCGTATGTAGTAATTGTTACTTCTTCCAGAGCCAACATGTGTCTTAGGTTTACCTCTGCTAGCTTTTAAGGTGAGTTCCATGCTACAGTAAAGGTTGTCTGTGTGATGATGTTGACCTATTCAACATCAACCCAAATTGGAACTATTGCAATTATACTTTCTTTTCATAGTCTCAACTCCAAATTCTTCTTGTACTCCATTTTGGGGATATTGTCAATCTCTGAAGTCTGAACAGTTAAATATGATTTTCGGATTCGAGCTTGCTGTTTGACGAATATTTATAGATTTTCTCTGGTTATGCTCTTAACTTCAATATTTTATTTCTTGTGAAAAAGGATTTACTACTTTGTGGTGTGTATGCACAAAATGAAGCCACCTATGGGAACATTGACATGGCAAGGAAGATATTTGACATGGCATTATTGTCTACTGATGCACTGCCTGTGGTAATTACTCAAATGTTCATTTACTTGGTAAACTAGATTTTTTCTATAGACTTAATTTTTCAGTATATCTGTTATACATCATTTCTGGAATCATGTGTAAATCTTAACTCATGTCATATAATTAGGCATTTTTTATTTGTGCCCTATACATTTTGTTGGCCATGATTTTAAGTTAAGTGCCAAGCTTCATGCTTATTTTATTGTTTCATTTATCCATCTTTTAGTGATGTAGGTGCTGATGTTTAACTTTGCTTTTTATGCTTACCTAGTGATGAACACATTAATCCAAGGTGGATTTGCTTGGCACTTACTCTAGATTTAGTCCGATCTTGTTAGCACTCAATAGCCTACATAGACTTATAACCATGGTTATGGAAACTAAGACACCTTTAGGGTCTTCATTAAGAATGGAAAATGAAATGCCACTCGAATCCCCTTGGGTTGGCGATGAACGTATATTCAAGTTTAATTGAACTTTTTTTTTATTTTAGTCTAGTTGTTTTTTCTTTCATTTGGACTAATTTAGTACTTTAGGGGGGTCTTTTAGAGGGTTTTTTGAAAGAAAATATAAATTTCTGTATGACAACAACTCCTATGTTTCTATTTTTGTTTCTTAGATTGTTTAGAACTTCAAGTCCAATAAAAAAGGAAGACAATAAAAAAGAATGAAAGAAATCAATATTTAGGTTTCATTGAAGTTTCTAAATCCTATTGAAGATTTACCCCCAAGAGGAAGTCCCATAATAATTAAAGAGTCTACAAAGGAAAGGGTTTATCAATCAAATATCTCACAGCAAGGAAGATTATTTTTCGAAACAAATTTTAAAATGATCTTTTTCAATAAAAAGAAACAATAAATGATTGATTTGCTTTATGTAATTTTGTAATTATATTATTTGTTTGTTTTGTTTGTTTTCTTTCTTTATTTATGCTTAGGGATATAAAAAGAGGGAGTGAGAGAGTGTAACTAAATCATCAGCAACTCAGTGAATGAGTTATATAAAGTTTTCCCACAATGTGAGTGGGGTGAAGCCACAACCTTCTCCCGGTACAAGGTTGGAGGATTTGGAATAGTTGCAAAAACATTTTCTATTTCATAATTTTCTTTTCCTGTCTTCCACTTGTATTACTTTAATTCTACCATTGTATAAGACCTGAAGCCCCAAAATCTCTATTGTCCTAAATATTTTCCTGTCTCCCACTTATATTACTTAAATTCTACCATTGCATAAGACCTGAAGCCCCAAAATCTCTATTGTCCTAAATATTTTCTTTTGACGACGCTGTTTTATCAAACCCTATTCTGCTTGTTTGGAAGAAGTGGTTCAACCCCATGATGAATTTACATTACTCGGAGAGGATGGCATCAACGTTTATCTGTCTCCTTAAAATTAGTGTATGTTAACATGTGAAGCCTTTATTTTCATTGTTGAATTGATTTTTTTTATGAAACAAGAATGCTAGGGTTTGAAGCGTGTACCCGCTTATGCTTCATATCAAAGTGTGTACTCGCCCAGTGCCTACCTTTTGCCCATCACCATCGGTTTGTCCAAGCTCCTAGCATTTCTCTTCCTCCTCTCCTCTACCTCCCATGTCTCCTCTTCCTTTTTTCTCTTCTTCCTCCCAGTGATTTCAAAAGGTGCTCGGGCACTCGCCTAAGTGCTCGGGCGAGGCAAGGTGAGGCCCGAGCGCCTCGTTTACTATCTAGGCGGAGCGACACGCTTCAAAGAGGCGTCGCTTGTGCGCTCACCGAGCCCAGACGTCGGGCACTTTGGGCGAGCACTCGGGTTAAGGCAACCGAACCAGCATGTTAGGTCTAGTTCGATCGCATTTGCATTAGTTGGTTCAATCGAACCAACTAAAGTACTGATATTAGCCTCTCTCCATTGCCCCTCGTGACTTCCCCAACCCTAACCTGACTCTCGTCATTGACATTTTCTTTATGATGTCGCTACTCTCCGCTGTCGCTGCTCTCCACTTTGCCTCTCTCTGTTGTCGCTGTCGCTACTCTCCGTTGTCACTGCCACTGTCGTTGCTCGCTATTGCCTCTATCGCTGCTCGCTATTGCCACTATTGTTGCTCACCATTGTCGCTGCTCTTAGTTAGCAGCCTCGGTTTCTTCTCTTCTCACACTCTTCTCACACTCGACTCAGTATACTGTTAACACTAACAGTATACTAATAGTATACTGTTAACAATATGTTTTATTTATTAGATTAATAATATATTATTTCGATTTTAATACTACTAACTTTATTTATTGTTTTGAATTTTGAGACTTTTGTTAATGTGATATTATGACTTTATACTTAAGATTTTCTTAATTTAATATCATATTGTTATTTAAATAATTATATTTATTAATTATATAATATTTTTTTTTATATTTTAGTGCCTCGTTTTGCTCCGGCGAGTGCCTGGGCGAGCGCCTAGTGCCTCAAGCATTTTGGGACCTTAACGCCTTTTAATGCATAGCGCTTTTTAAATCGCTGCTTCCTCCTCTCTATCTTGTCTTCTCCTCCTGCATCTCCTCTGCTTCTGTCTTCTCCTCAGTCCCCTCTCTCTTCTTGGTAGGATTGTACGCATCAGTGTATTGTTTGTTAGCATGTTGGGACAAAGAAAGAGTTATCTCCTTCTCTCTTCACCTCCACCTCTCTGATTTCTCCTAGGTTTGAATGTGATCTGAAATTAAAACTGCCTAACTCAACTGATATCAAACTGGATGAACACTTGACATAACATGGTCTTAGCATTGTGCGAGTTCGACTAAGGCTCCGTATTGATATTGGATAAAGATTTAAAATCTTAGTGCCAATAATGGATCTAGATTAAAATGGAGATTTAAACTAGATTTAAATGGATCTAGAATTTAAGCTAGGTGGTTGATGATCAAGACTAGATTCTGCATAGTTCCAGGCTAGATCCAAATGGTTCAACCCTAGGTTAAGATAGATTTAAGCTAAATATTCAAGGATCAAGGCTAGATCCATTTAGATTTAGTCCAGATCCATGAGGATAAAGGCTTGGTCATCATGAATATAGTTTTAATCAATAATAATCTGGTGATAAGTTTAGTACAAAAAGACCCAAGATTGAGTCTACATATAAGAGATCTAACCTAATATGGAAGAACGAACATTTGTCCTAACCTAATTACATACCTTGATTTGAAGAGAAATTGGACCAGATCTTGAGATTGAATCTTTTTTTGTGAGAATCAACCTCCCTTAATTGTTTTAGAAGGAAATTAGAGAGATTTAGGTGACTTTTGGGATAGTTTAGGAATAGAACGAATGTTAGAAAGAAGGGAGTGTTTGAGAGGGAGATGGGGTGAAAGGGGGGATGGCTGGTTAAATAAATCCAAAAGTATGCTACTCAATTTATATAAGCCAACCATGGGATGGCTATAGAATCAGTTTGACCCGTGTTTGACTGCAGTTAGAGACACCTCCATCAAAGTAGCTTGGATACAGGGACTCAAATTGAGTTGAGGCATTTATTGGGAGGATATGGATGCATTTTGAAGGTTGTAGCTTGGACGGGAGACACTGATATAGTCACGAGGGATGGCTGGGTCCCCCTAGTCCACTTAGGAGGGGTACGAGTCCTTGCTTGTGGCGCTTCATCACAAGTTCCCACCTTTATGATCTGCCTTGTTTCCAGGGTGGATGACTGGTTCCCTCTAGTCCACAAAGAAGGGGAATGAATTCTTGCTTGTGGTGCTTCATCACAAGTTACCACCTTTCAGATCTACTTTGTCGTGGAGCATTGATATTGCCGAACCAAAGCATAAGATAGTTTGGAAGTCCAACATCTAGAACTTTGTAATAGGGCTGCTTGTTCTTACTTCAACTTCTCAACTATCGTGTAAACTTGATTATCATTGTGTCGAAGTGTCAAATCAAGTTAGTGCCACTTTGTTGAACTATTTCATACCAATAGTAGTTTCAGCTTCCTTGAGATCAGTGCAGTAGATTGACTAGGTATTTCTCACCTTGGAAGCTGATGGGCATATTGATGCATCTAGTTAGTTCATCAGTCATCAGTAACCTGGATTGATCAAAAAATTTTAATGGCTCTTTTCTACAAACCGATTCGTTTCTCAAGATCAGTTTAAATGAAATGTATGTTGGTCTGTTATCTAGTCTCTGTGCACTGATGGGGAAGCTTTTCAAGCAGGCAGTAAATTGCATGGTGGTGAGAGAATGTACTTGTCTGGATAGTACAGAATGAGATTTCTAAATCTTGGAGTGGTGGTGGTGGTGCCACTGACTGATGCAATCAGTGGAGTCATGGGTGACTTTTTTTTTTTCGGTTTCAAACAATTTGTGTCCATGCTTGTGGCTGCTTTAGGTAAGAAAGTTGATCCTCAGCTAATAGGTTCTCATTGGCTGATGCAAACAATTTACTGGGCTTTGAGTATTTCAGTATGTAATTACTTCCTCAATTGACCTATGAGCATGACATTTAAATTTTGATTAGAGAGTTAGGGAAGTATATTGATTACCTTTTCAGTTCTTGGTGATAATAATCCATTGATCTCTATTGTTGTAGCATGTAATGATTCACCATGTATTTCGTCGTCCTTGAAGGCTTGGTTTCATCACCGCCCTCAAAAATTTGTAGTCAAGTGAGTTTCCAATATGAGATACCACTTCTATTGGTATGCCTGATATTCCAGGGCTAAAACTGCTAGCATCACTTTGCTTTTCTGGTTGTATCAGTGCAATTGAGGAGCTACTTGGTTTAAGGAAGCTTGTTGGTTGAAAAATGAATTTTCTTTCGTGTAAGGAATGCTGAGATGTTGTTGCAGCATATGTTGTGATGCAGTGCCTTGATAATTTGACCAATTATTCTATTGTTATTATTGGAAATTCTATATCACTTGTTGCGAAGCCGGTTCAAAAGCCTATTGTCTGACATTAGGCACTGTAGTATACTTGTAGAAGCCATACTGGGGCTGTTGACATCTCAAAGAATTTGGCGGTGCTAGTCATTGTAGGAGAGCACGGGCATTTATTGATATCATTGAAGTTCATAAATAGCCATGAGCATTGGAGCATGGGTTGGACCACTTCTGGTGGTGCTCTGCAGGAGAGGTTGATGAATTCCTAGTATTTGCCTGAATTTGCAGCTGGTAATGACAACACAAATGTGTTATCTACATGATGAGGCTGTGGTGTGGATACCTAAAGCCCAAGAGCATTGTCTATATGGTGTGTCTATCCCCATATCATGACCAACCACATAGGAAGATTTTGTGTAGGTTCTTTCTCAGGATGATGGTGATTAGAAGTGCATCTGTATTCGTCAATCCATTCCCATTTCCTCTCTCGGTTCAATCTTTGATGAAACTTTGCTTGGTAGGTTCAGGGTTTGTTTTGTTGGAGTTGGGAGTAGTAGTGCTTTTACCAACTGGATCACATGAATTCCTTCATGTTGATGGCATCTAGATGTTCCTCTTCTAATCTCACAATGTAGTCGCTGATGTCTTTAATCTTGGGAACACTATAAACATGTCAAACACCTTAATAGATATTAAGGACATTGAATTGATCCAATATCGATCAAATTTTGATTAATAAATCAACATTAAAATCACTGATCGCTGCATTAAAAAAATTTATTAAAACCTATTATACCATCACAAACATATGATCCAATCCTTAAAATACATGAAATATAAGCATTTGACCTATTAAGTCATACATCACAGAGAATAGGCTTAATCATCTCATAAATCAATAAAAATCTAGAAAGAGAATACATATCGCTTGGTTAAAAAGTTCTTAATTCTTCTAAATTAGCCTCCTAAATTGATCCAATCCATGAATTGTTGTTTTGTTGAGTTTAGGAGAGTGAAAATGTGAGAATAAGAGAGAGATTGTGAGTGAAAATGAGTTTGAGAGAGTTTAAGAGAGTATGAGAGTGAAATGAATTGAAAGAGGGTGGAGGAAAGGGTTTAAAAACCCTTTAGGATTCCTCCAACGGTTAAATTGATCGTTTGAAAATTGATATAAGTCGGTAATGGTCGAAATCGATAGGTACCACCCAGTACAGGTCGAACCATTACCACCCGAAATAGCCCCATATCGCCTGATATGGGGTCAAAATTTTGGTACCGCCCGTTAGTGGGCGGTCTGCGTGCCAAGAGGCTCTTAGACCAGTACATACCGCTTGTATCGAGCGGTACACATCGAAATTAAAACCTTGATATATATATATATATATTCTTTATTTTGTCATTTAGGTTCTACCTTTCATGTTTGAGGAGACGGGACACTTGCAAGAGAACTAGGTGGTGATGTCGTTTATGTGGGGGAATTTTATCTAATTTCCTCCAAAGTACTCTTGCTTATTTTTAGCAAGGACTCGATTTGAAGAAAACTCGTGGCGATAGGTCATTCCTATCCAGAATGCAGTTTGATAGTATTCCATATTAAGGTTCAATTGAATTAGGAATATATCATATACAATAAAAATGGGGTAACCCTGTAACCCTTTTTCCTTTCCTGGACCATATAGCAAGTTCATTATTTGACTTATATATAATCTATAATTGGCTAGTACCACTATTATAAAATGCTTCTATCTTTTGATGTCTGCCCACTATAGATGTGTATCAGGGATAGCATATGCTATGCAAATATTTTGACCATAATTATCTGGTTGGTGATTGTAATCAAGACTTCTTGTTTTGGGGGCATCTGCAGAAATACAATGCCTTTTCAAATCTAGCCTCATGTTTAACTGTTAAATAATTGCAGGAGATTTTAGTTTGTCAATAACTTTCTATTGCTTATACTCACTTATTTTGTGCAAGTCTGTTTGAAGTTGTCTATATCTATCTTGGGAGGCATTAATTGCTAATATATTGAAAAAGATATTTTGCTTTTCTAGTTTCTTGGAGCTCAAAAAATGGTTTTTGGTAAAGATGCAATTATCACCATATAACTTATTACTAAGGCTGTGCAGCTAACTGAACTTTTGACAAACTCAATGTCTGTTTCTCTAATATTTTGTGATTGAAACCAATGTATCAGGATCTTCGTGAAAATGTTCCACTTCTATACTTATGGTATGCTGATATGGAAATAGCACTATCCACTTCTAGCAGCAACACTGAGTTCTCGCAGCGTGCAATTCACATTTTGTCTTGCTTGGGAGGGAATGTGAAGTATACTCCTTTTAATTGTCAACCATCGCCTCTGCAGATCCTGAGAGCACGTCAAGGATTCAAAGAACAAATTAGGAGCTTGCGAAATTTGTGGGCTCGTGGTTCTATAGGGGAACATTCTATTGCTTTTGTCTGTGCAGCTTGTTTGTTTGAGACATTAACCAATGATTATTGTACTGGTATTCAAGTTATAGAGGAAGCCTTCTCAATGGTACTTCCAGGTCATTCATCTGCTCTTCTCCTCTGTTCCTTTATTCGAGTTCATCTCTCTCTTTCAACTAATGGTACTTCATCTAGTATGCCTGGGTACTTGTTATGACATAATTTTCTTTTAATGTCATGCTAACTTGATGTCAAATAAAATGCTATATTTACTTATTCCAATGCTTGTCCAAAGGAACAAAATTGACAAATGAAAATAAGTATTGCAAATAGATGGACCAATTTTTGGATTTATAGAGCATTATATTACTGTGCTCTTTTGATTATGTACCCTTTTTGCTGGTAGGCTATTTTCTTTTTTGTCTCAACTTGTATTAAAATCCATTGTCAAGAACTCAAGATAATGGCAAATCCTACAAATAAAAATGCATAAGTCTACCACTAATAAGAGATCCAGGTAGGGTCAATGTACACAGCCGTAAGTTTACATATAGAGAGGCTGTTTTCGTGAAGTTGCAAGGGAGCAATGTTACGTTGTACCATGCATGGAAAATACAACAAATATTGCAAGGCTCATTGAGACTCTGCATGAGCTTAGCTTTGCTTGAAGCTCAACCTTCCTGAGGTGAGCTTTAGTTGCACCTTGTGAGCCTTTTGAAGGTGTCCATGCTCCTTAGCATGTATATATATTTTTTCACTAACACGGTCTACTATTAAGTGAGGTTCATTTCATTTATTTCTTTGATCTTATTTATTTGCTAAATAAGTTGAGGTCTCTTCAGTTTGAGAAAGGAAACATGATCAACTAGTATAGAGGAGAAGGTAATCAGGTGAAAGGTGTGATTATAAGGTCTCTGCATATTCTGTTTGTCTTTGTCATTATTCAACTTTGATTCTTTTTTATCTTATGGGTGCTCGTGTGTTGTTTATCTTTGTCATTATTCAGCTTTGTTTTTTTTTGGTTTATTCATTTACTTCCTCTCTATGGGTGCTCGTATGTTGTTTGTCTTTATCATTATTCAGATTTTTTTTCTTTTTGTTTTATTTGTTTACTTCCTCTCTTATGGGTGCTCGTTTGTTGTTTTTCTTCTCCTCTTCTTTTTTAACATTTTTGGTTTTTTTAATTTTCCAGCTACCATGAGTAGTTACACTAATTAGAATTAGCCACAGTTTATTTGTAATTATTTAGACATTTCTGAATGATAACTACATCTTAGTTTATGTTTTTATTCCATTTTTATTTATCCTGAGTTCTCTAATTAAATGTGCGTTACTTTATAGTAATGGTCTGAGTTCAAGAAGGTCGTGATGAATCTTAAATTGCATCAAGTTATGGTTCGGCTGAATATAGTCCGATCACCGACAGGTACACGGACCAGCACAAACTGGGCACTCCGGTCCTGTTCTATTTATATATAGTATTCATTTTTCCTTTGACTCAGGGTTTGGGTTGTGACTCCTTATGCTTGTGAGATCTTAATCCGCCACTTATATGCCATCTCTTCCTCCGCTGTCTCCTGTTCTTTTTCCTCATCCTACATCCTCTTCTTCCTCCTCATCCTTCTTCTTCCTCTTCATTCTTCCTTGTCTTCCTTCATCTCCCCTTCTTGCAAGATCTTAATCTGCCAACCATGCAAGATCTTAATCCGCCATCCATACTCCTCCTTTGCCTCCTCTTCTTCTTCTGCTTCCTTCAACCTCTTCTTCCTCCTCATCCTTCTCTTCTTCATCTTCATTCTTCCTCGTCTTCCTTCCTCTCCTCTTTTTGTCCTCTTCTCTCCCTCCCCGAATGATATCATGGTATGTTCGTATTGTGTGTCAGGATGCCGAAATGAACAGGGTTAATGTATCATGTGTCAGTATGCTGAAACGGATTGGGCTCATACCGGTTTGGCCATGAACCAGCATGGTCCAATAACTGAAACTGCAATTCTTAACATAAAGGTTTTAAATATTCATTTAATAGTTCTGATAACCTGTTAGACTAGCATGATACCTGATATCATTGAAGAAAATAAAACAACAATTTATTGAATGTTACTAAGTTGTATGTTTATTGTGGGTACCTAGTTGAACCAATAAATAGTGTTTGGTACTAGTTTTGAAAGATATTTAAATTCCTAACATGCATGTAAAATGTAACTCAGAGAACTAGAACGAAAAGCTAGCAATTTTTCATGGAGCTTTCACATACGAAGTGTTTATCATAGCATCCATTCTCTTAAAAAATCAATACATAGGATTTGCACTTTAATTTGGTTAGTTCTACTTTCTATTGCTATAGATGGGTTAGTTTTGGGTATGACTACATTTAAGATTTTACAGTTGTGACTTGTTGGGAATTCAGTTCTGCAGTATCTTAGGATTAGGGAGAATTTTTTAGGTATGCAGATCGTTCCATCTTTTATTTTTAGATAATCTGAACTGAATCTTTTTCAGAGCGAAGAAGTCAGAGCCTGCAACTTGAATCCTTGTGGGTCTATTACATTAAGGTGCTTGAGAGACATCTAAAACAGTTCAAGTTCTCAAGGATATGGAAAACCACATTACAAGGGTATCAAATATATCCTTATAATCCAAAATCATTTAGAGCCATGTTACAAGTGAACTACCATTATAGTGTGTCAAGCAAAGTGCGACATTTATTTGATGAATGCTGTCAAAGGTAAGGCTTCATCTCAAACAACCTATAGTTTCTTGATCTTTTGTTTGAATTTAACTGAACAGTGCAGTAATGATGTTTTCTTTTGAACAGTTGAATATTTTATCATTTGTCCTTGAATTGTATATCTATCAACATTTGAGTTGAAATTTTTGACTCAGTTTATCGTAATAAGACTGGAGAATAATTAAGTTTATTTATGTTGGACTTTAACTTGATCTATTGTTTTCTGTCACTCAAGCTCTTTCTTTGAAATCTTTATGATTGTGTGCAAGGGTTTAACTTTTGACTAAGAATTAACATAGGCAACCTACTGGATCAATACAATAATATCGGTCTAGTGGGCAGCATACTGACCTATACTGCCATGCCCAAGGTCAATGAATTAGGTAATAAAATAATAAAAATGAATGAATGATACCAGTACTTAGTTGGACTGGTAAACAACCTATACAAATGAGATTTAGAACCTTTTTTTTCATGCTGGATAGCATTGAAGTGGCTTGATACTCCAGAAAAGTGACACCATTGTGGCATTTGTGTTTCGTGTGCAATGGACTTTGATGCATTCTTCATGATATCTTAGTGACTGGCCCCCGAGCACCTTGAACTGATTCAGTTGGGCGACTTCGCATGTTTGCTGCCTACGCAGGTGCCTGAGCCTACAAACTGGGCGGTCTAGGTGCTCGCAGGCAATAAATATTCTAATCATGATTCGGAACATAGGATCTTCTGATTCTATGACCTAGATGAAAGTTGGTCAGTCAATTCAGTTTAATTGGATCCTAGCTTGGACTTGCAAGTTGATTCAATTATATAGGTTTAAAAGATGAGAAAAAGAAAACATTGATCTGTTCTAACCGACTGACCTGCTGTTAACCTAGCAAAGAAACCTTGCTGCCTCGTCTTGCCATGCTACCACATTTCAGCATCTTGCTTGGCCGCCTCACCTTATTGTCTCGCCTCACTTTCTCACCACCCCAACTCATTGGCTTGCCTTGCTGCCTCTCTGCCTCACCTTGTCGGCTCTCTGCACCACCTTGCCACCTTACTGCCTTGTTGCTGTGCTTTATGTAGCTCCTCTTCTCCCCTCCGTCCTCTCTATTAATAACCCTCTTTTCCTTCCCTTCTCCACCTTCTGTCTCTCTATGATAGCACCCCTTCTCAAATCCGACATTGCACTTTATTGAAGGAGACAAACAACTTACTGCTACTTGCTGTTATATTTGCTGTTATATGACTATATCTATTGGACAGATAGGATATAGGAAAATGATTAATCACTTTAAGAATGATTAATTAAATTGATTAATCATCTGTTCCATTATTGTATAACTAGATAGGAGAATCTATTCTATTCTTCTTCTTACAGCAGTATCTAAAAATGCATTATTATTGCATAACTGAAAGCTGTTTCATATTTTTTATAATTTTTATATTGGTGAACATCTCGTTTTGCTCGGGTGAGTGCCTAAGAGAGAACCTAGCACCTCAGGAATTTTGGAATGCTTGTGCCTTTTGGTGTCCAATGCCTTTGACAATATCGTGAAAAGGGAATATGGATGTTTAACAAAAGAGATTTTTTTTTGGGAGATGATCTTTGGTAGTAATAAGAAGCAGTGAGGTCTTCAGACGCTCACTTAGGTGCCTAGGTGAGGTGAGGCATGAGAGCTCACTCACTTAGGTGCCTAGGTGAGGCGAGGCATGAGAGCCTGGTAACTGGTCTGCGTTGGCGATTGTGCTTGGGTGATGCTTATGTTGGTCTTGGGCATTGTGTCACAGACTTAACTAGTTATACCTAAGTCATGTAATATTTTTACATGTCTGTCTGCAAATGGATAGTCTGCTTATAATCTTTCAGGGTCCCCAAGGATCTGCAAAAGAAAAAATGAGTTAGTAGAACCATTAAACTCAGGATCCCACGAGCAAACATTTTAGCTAATACTTGTTAGGTAGTGTAAAATACAAAGGTGAACTTTGCAAGCTTTGAACGATTATGCAATAAAGGAACCAAGGTAGCTCATCGCGCCTAAAAGTCCCTACGAACAAGTGCTCATGCCTCTTAAATGTAATAACCCAATTAGTCCCATATTGGAAGTGGGCTAAAACTAAGGTTGACTTATAAGAGTCTAATGGGCGAACTACTATTAACTTTAGCTTAAGTATTTTGGCCAATGGTTTGGGCCTCAACAAAGTTAATAGGCTAATTATCCCATCAGGTTGGGTTGTAATAATTGGTATCAAAGCTGAGTTAGTATTAGAGCATAGTGAGGAGCTCGAGTAGGAAAGGACTACTCGTGGACAGGGCCAGAGAGCACGTCACAACGTGGAGCCACCATTGGGCCAAGCCCGTAAGTAAGGGAGATTATAATACCCTGATTAGTTCCACATTGAAAGTGGGCTACGAGTACGATTGATTTATACGGGCTTGATGATTGAACTACTGTTAACTTCAGCTTAAGTATTTTGGTTAGTGGTTTAATCTCAACAAAGTTAACAAGTCAGTTATACCATTAGGTCAGGTTTTAACACCAAGGTTGATTGTTTGGGTCAAACTTGACCTGCTTTGGGTTGATATTATATGTACCGTCCAAAACAGGTTGGTCCGCATACTGGTCAGTAGGCAGACCAGCACGTACCATTTCAAGTGTACGTCCAACATTGTTTATATGTAAGTTTAACATGCTGTTATACTAGATATTACTATTTTACGAGATTTTTGGTTGGAAATGGAATTTCTAGTACAGGCCCGGTATGGGTGTACCATTTGATTTACCTTCGTCCATGCACCAATAATCTACTAGACTGGTAAATATCGCTTGTCCCGAACCATGCCGGACAGTATTATGAACCTTGTATGTAATTATATATTAGTTGTCACTTGGAGTTCCTGAAAGTTGGTATCATGTTTTGCACTTGTTGCACATGGAGCAACCATAAAAAGGCCACTCTCAGTGGGCACCAGAAAGCATTTCATAGCTGTAAACTAAAGTGTCTATTATTGTGACAAAAAAAGTTCCAATGCTGGATGTTGATGTCAAGTAGCTGTAGGTCCTATATCCTTAGGTAGATAATGATTGGAATGATCTTGCTTTCTTGCTCGTTTTTGCTTTGTTGGCCGGCAAAAGATTCTTCAATTTGTAATTATATCACATCATTCCTGCTGAAAGTCACCTTCTAATCATATCTTGCTTGCCAATTTCCCCAGATATCCATCTGTAATTATGTTTCTTTTCGCATTATCCTTTGAAATTGGTGGAGCTGGTTCTGAACACAGGATTCATAGTCTGTTTGAGAAAGCACTAGCTAATGACAAGTTGCAGAAGTCTGTGTTACTGTGGCGCTGCTACCTTGAATATGAAGCAAATATTTCACGTAACCCATCAGCAGCAAGAAGAATTTTTTTTAGAGCTATTCATGCATGTCCATGGTATGAGCTCTGCGTTCATAAATTAAATTTTGTTAACTTATTTTCTGCTCTTTATTATACTCTCCTGTTCCTAATTTGGAAACTATTCTAGTGTTCAATGAAGTGCTAATGGGTGCCTACTTGCTGTGTTTTTATCAGATACTCTCATTTTTTATGTCCTTTCTGCTTAGTATATAATAATTATTTTCCAAATAGTTCTTTTGTTGATTAGAAATTGTTGTTTTGTGAATTTCTCCCATTGAAGAACTTCCACATTTTCTGATTTCTTCTATCTGGATGAATCTGTGGTTGAACTTTTATTGATTGTTTGTTGACCTTGAACCATCTCTCTATATATATTTTTTGTAAGGCTTTCAAGGGGTTAATCATTGTTATAAGTTATATTGTGATTCTCAAGTCATAAGAGAATCTAGATAGTTGATAGAATAGGAATCTTTTCTTCTTCTACTTTTTTTCTTTACTTTTGATTGGTTTTGATTCTGTTAAAAGGAGGTTTGAAGAAAGTCAGTCTAAAATTTTTTGGGATATATTTTCTTTTTTGTTTTTAGGCTACATTCGTGGTTTTTCATAAGTAGATTTAGCTTACCATAGGTCTAGTTAGGTGCTTGAGTTAGATCTTGATTGGTTAGGGTTAGACCTAGGTCATATTTGGACTCTTTGTAATGTCGAGAGGGAAAAACAATGCACTGATGTTTAGCAAATTGACAAATTTCACACTGAAATGGAGAACTGGCATTGTTTATGAACACTGAAGGCAAAAACTTTTGCAAATAGGGAAAGCTTGGGTGGCCTAATCTATAGTGCCACAACATTATTTCACTACTAGTAGAGAGGGTATTGTTATTTATTGTCAATTGAGCTTGTCCATTCCAAGTAGCATCCTCTTCAAGATAATAAAGTCCTTTACTCTCCTTAGCATTACTATCATCCTCCCCAAATACAGGTCCTGAAATTCACTGTGAGAAGGTAAGAGCTTAGCAACACAATGCAAATTCTTTTGAGTTTATTAATAGACAAGAAGTTACAAGATAAGTTGGGAACATGAAGCATAGAATTCAATACAAAGCAAGGTTTTGAATACAATACCGTACCGGTATGCTCGGTATGATACGATATAGCGTACCGAGCGGTATGCCTAAACATAGCGAAACCAAAGTGTAAAATCTCCCGATAAATTATACAACACACAAACAGATTAAAGGCAGGAAAACACTGCCTGATAGTACTGGTGCCATAGTTCAAAATCTCATTTTGGCAACCCTAAACACACTAATAGACGCAAAAGCCCCCAGGAGCAGCGTTCACTAGGCTTTAGCTATCTGATCCGAGCATAAACCCCAACGAAAACCCTGAAAAATCTAAAATAACGGAGCCAAATCAGTCTTTATGCAAATAAACAAATAGGAGAACAACCGAACAAGCAGATCCAATCAAAGAAGGTCAAAATCAAAGCGAAAACCGATTGAGAAACAACGAATCGACTCCCCAGGCGGTGGAAGGATACAGTTAGCAAAAGGAGCAGGGGCCACAGCTGCCATGGTCGGATCTGGAGGTCGTGGAGGAGCTGGAGTAGTGGGCGATTCCAAAAATGATCTGATGGCCCAATTCTTGGAGAGGGTGGCTGGGGGGCAGGAGAAACCCTAGAAGAGAGAGGAGGAAGAGGCAACCACCACGAGAGTGACGGAGAGAGGGTTCTGGTCTTCCTCCTCTCTCCCGCCACGAGAGCCTAATTCTAACTCGATACGAGGCCAAATGACTGATACCACCCGGTAGGAAGCAGTTTGCATACTGGTTTGCTGGCGGACTGGTACATATTGCCTGTACCGGGTGGTACGGTACAGTATTGCAAACGTTGATACAAATGAATTTGAAATTGCAATCATGCCTTTTCTTGCTATAGAAGAAAGTGATCCATCAGCAACTTTTATTTTAGAGTTTCCAGAACAAGGTGTAGGAGGAAAACAAACGTGAAAGGTTGGTCATATGGTCTATCATGCCTGAATCTACGATCCAAGGAGCCTTATAACCAAAAGAAGCAGACAAAACTGTGAAACAATTATCTTTCTTGGCCAAAGAGCAAGATGATGAAGAAGGATTAGGATTTTGGGACTGGTTCAGAAACTTAAAAAATTGTTCAATTTGTTCTTTCGTGAACAGAGGCATTTCTACTCCTTTAGAGTTGATGGCAGCTTGATGGTCTACTTGAAATCCTTGGTTATTAGCCTTCTTTGGAGCTCGATTGCTCTTTCAGTTTATTGGTTTTCCATGTGTCTTCCACCAAGTTCCTCTTGTGTGTCTTGGTTTATTGCAAAAATGACATCAAACTTTGCCTTTCTTATCTCCCTTCCTTTAATTACGTTGCACAATATTAGCAGCAGAATTAATTTCAGCTGTCATAACAAATGCAGAATTTTCTGCAGCCATAGATGGAGTAGAAGATCCCATCATGACTTGTCTTCTACTTTCCTCTCTCCTAACTTCAGAGAATATAGCTTGGAGAGACGACAATGGATCCTTCCCCAATATCCGCCCACAGACTTCATCTAGTTCTTTGTTTAAACTTGCCAACAATTGAAAGACTCGATCACTCAAGCATTTTTTGTGTACCGAGCACTATCAGTAGCATATGACCATTTTTTCAAAATCATAAAAAATATCAAGCTCTTACCAGAGTGTCTTCAAGGTGTTAAAGTATTTTGTAACACTAGTATTACCTTGTTTAAGATCTCTGATCTTGTTTGTAATCTCAAATACTTGAGCTGAATTATCCATATTTGAATATGTCTCGACCATAGCATTCCACAACTCCTTTGCTGTTGGCAAAAACATATATGTTTAGCCAATTTCTGGTTCCATAGAGTTTATCAACTAAGATATGATCATGGAATTTTCAAAATCCCACGCTCCGAACTTGGGATCATCCTTTGCAGGTGTTGACGTTAATCCGGTCAAATAGCCTATCTTTCCTCTTCCTCGAATATACAACTTTACAGACTGAGACTAACGAAGAAATTTTTGCCCGTTGAGTTTGTGCATTGTAATCAGCAAGGATGGTTTGTTGCCTAAGTTGTTTGTTGGAGATGGAAGCATTGGTTTCAGCTTCTCTCCTCCAGACATAATGGTGCAAGTTTTTCACAAGCAAACAAGGAAGAAGAAATAGTTGGGATTGATCTTAAGAGTGGCATAACAGAGGAAATTTTTTTTAGCAATTAAGGCTAAAAAAAAGAACAAAATGATTCTAGTAGGAATCAAGCTTTCATACCATGAACACAGAGGTATTTTGCAAAAGAATACAATTTTTCTGTTCATCGTTTTCTGTATAAAAGGAAGATATATAGGCTGATTACAAGTTGTACAACTAAAGAAATTAATTCTGTACAATATTTCATTCTAATCTATTTACTATAATATGAGCTGATTTGATCCTAATTGTGTGGTCCAAAATAGGAGATAGATTCCCTTAATCATAGGATTATAGAATCCCTTAATTATGAGGTTTCCTATATTCAGAACCCCTTAATCATAGGATTTCCACGGTTAAGATATGATTGTCAATTTGTATTTTCCCTTCAAGAGCAATTTCCAACATGCCTCCTGGTCTCACCTAGTTGTGTATCAGTAGAAGTATGTTACACTACAGCTTTACTTTTCGGTTATGGAAAAGATGTAAGTTGAATCTGACAGCTGAAGGTCATGCTTAAACTTTGGCAAGAAAATCCCATGGGTGGGACCTGGCCCATAAAAGATGAGCCACCAACTGCTACTAATTTGGATTAGTGCTGCCATCTATGTTTTATTTCTTGTTCTCCATTCACCTTTGGGTGCTGCATGTTTATCACTGGCAAGACTTATTACAAGGAAGGCTCTTTTAAGTTGTTTATTCGGCTTTGGCATATTGTTATGTTGACAGAATCTACCATTCTTTATCTTGTGAGTTGCAGTTATTCCAGTAGGTTAGGCCTTCTGTTTCTATGAGATACTGCAGATGGCTTTAGTACCTTGACTTTCATTTGGTTGGTCTGGTTAGTTAAAACCATTTCCTTTTTGTCAGCAATTGATTGGAAAGTCAGAGCATGAGAAACAACACTACTTCTATTTGCATGATTATATGTATGGCTTCTTGTTACCTCTTTAAGGATTGCCAAAAAGTTGAAGAGAACCTGCATCCATTGCTTTGAATCTGTGAATACTTTGATGTCCACTGACGCACTCGTAGCCTGTTCAACTCTGGATACTTTGCATTCTTTTTTCGGCATACTAGAATATAGAAATTCTTCATTCTTGCATAGAGCACAGTGGAACTCCATTTAAGAGTTTCAAGTCATACAGAAGCTTTCATGTATCATGGATCATCTATGTTTTATCAGTATCATGGTAATTCTTGCGGTGCTCTTTTTCTGGTGTTCTCTTGGATCTACCCTTGATGAGTAGGAATAAGCTATTGAATTTCTTGTGACCTTGTTAGTAGTATTGAAATATAATCAATTGTGACTGTTTAATTGGTTTATTTATTTATATTTTGCATCAACCTGATTCTGTTGCTGTTTCTTAGTCAGAGGAGGTACATTCATGAGTGATGTTTGTTACTTCTATGACAGAATTGTATATAGGTGTTGCCACTGTTAATCCACTTTCTCTTTCTTTCCAGGTCAAAACGGTTATGGCTTGATGGGTTTCAGAAATTGAGCTCTATTTTGTCTGCAAAAGAGCTATCAGATCTCCAGGAAGTCATGCGTGACAAGGAGTTGAATCTTAGAACTGACATCTATGAGATCCTCCTGCAGGATGAGGTGCCAGCATAATGACAGATTGTTTCACATTCTGTGGTTCCAATATGCTTGCGTTGTCTACTGCTGCTGATTGTTCGTATTCTGGGATAACAGAGTAAAAGGCTTTTGTTGTTGATTATTCAAATTCTCGGATAACAGACAAGATGATGATACGATGTTTATGTTGTTGTTGATTATGAGATCCTCCTGCAGGATGAGGTGCCAGCATAACGATAGACCGTTTCAGGTTCTGTGGTTCCAATATGCTGATTGTTCATATTCTGGGATAACAGAGAAAGGCTTTCGTTGTTGATTATTCAAATTCTGGGATTACAGACAAGACGATGATACAATGTTCTGCGTTGATACCATTTGTGTAGGTTTGCTGCTGGGGCATAAACCTTTGTCCTTGAAGAGTTTGCATGAATAATCAATCTGCCTGACCACTTGCATTACATTCTCTGACTCTCGTACGAGCTACCAGAGGTCCAGATTTATATCCCAGTGTTTAAGTGTTGTGGTTGCTGAAGGCAGACGTCGGTAGGAGAAATTATTCATATGCAGTGTTTTTTGAACTGGAGCAGAGAAGGGGTAGCAGCAAAAGAGAACAATGCTTTATTTGGTTGTCAGCTGCAGCGATGAGAATCCAGCGGGTTCATGGTGATACAATGACTACTTAACAATCTGTGTATTAAGGCTTTTGTGACATTTGGCTCCTTTTCAAATGCAAAACAAATAAATGGATATCACACTATGTTTTGCTAAAGCCATTATTAACAGCAAACAAGCTCTTCTGCTTCTGAAAATTAATTACGGCCAAGTTTGAATCAGAGGAAGGGGATTGACATGTAGCAAGTTTCAGAAGCGTCTTAGTTGCCTTGTCATGATAATTTATAGTTTTCATTAATTCAACTATAAAAACTTATGTCTCATTGAGAATTCCTGGTATAATATTTGAGTCAGGGATAATATTTGAGTCTATATTATTCATATGAGACTATAAAGGGTGGTAGACCTTCATAATATAGGGTGGTATCTGCAGCTTCCTAACCTTCATAATATATTATTCATTTGGTTGGTCTGGTTAGTTAAAACCTTCATAATATAGAGTCAATGATAATTTGAACGACGGTCCATCTTCTCAAAGAGACTATAAAGGGTGGTAAACCTTCATATCGACCCAGGGATAATATTTGAGTCTACAAAGGCGGAGGCAATGAGGGAGGTAGTATGAGTGGTATCTGACGCATTATAGGGAGAATTATAGAGAAAATATATTATCAGATAATTTTTTTGGGATAATGTGCTATCATCTCAGTAGAAATGTACTATTGAATGGTAAATCTATGACTCAGATACGTGGGATGTTATTTAAGCCCACTTGTCTATAGGATAGGATTTGATTCCTTCATAATATTTAATATGTGTTCGACTATCTAATTATTATATTTTAAAAAAAATATGAAAAGTATATGACATGTAATATAGGGTTAAGGTTGATTAGCTCATGTGGTTTTGTTCATTTTTCATTTAACTTCTTATGGTTTATTCGTATTAAAATAATTATTATATTTTAAAAAACATAGCACAATGACTCTTATCAAGTTTGAGTTAACAGACGTTAAAGTCTATTTACATGATATGCTCACTCATAATAAATTATTAATATAATGATATATGTAGTTTTAAGTTTTAAAAAAAATCTATTTTAGCTCATATAGTTTTGATCATGGATCACTTAAGCCCTCATGATTTTGTCAATATTTAAAATAACCCTTACATTTTTTAAAACATAACATATCTTTTGTCGAATTAATAGACATTAGAGTTTGCTTGCTTATGTGACATGTTGACTTACAATAAATTATTAATATAATAATACATATAATTTAAATTAAAAAATTAAGATTATCATCAATTGCGGGAGGAGGTGTCGTTGTGGAAGTGACCACCAGCAACAGTATCGAGCCATTGCTACCTAGTAGGGTTGTCATACACATGCAACCTCTCCTATGCTAACAACAAGCTCGGGAACTTTCGGTCCTACCTTAGGTGGATGTGCATCAACTAGTCTGACGCTATGCATGCAATGGTCTCCTGATTCCTCTTCCTCCTCTCGGGCGTCTTTGTCCCTACCACCTCTCACTTCGTCCTCTCTTGGCCCCCACCCATTGCGCCTATGACGTGGTGGTCCAACTCTCCCTCACCTCCACCTTCGGCCTTTTCTACCTCTATCTCTTCGCCTTCGTCCACTACCACGGCCTCCATAGCTTCGTTTTTTTCAACAAGATAGATATTTTTTTTAACTTAAATTATACATCATTATATTAATGATTTATTGTGAGTCAACATGTCACGTAAGCAGACTCTAACGTCTATCAACTTAGACTTGACGGGAGGGGCTTATATGCTATGTTTTTAAAAATATAGAGATTATTTTAGACACAAACAAAAAACCATAAGGGCAAAAATAGATTTCTTTTTTTAAAACTTAAATTACATGTATCATTATATTAATAGTTTATTATGAGTTCAGAGGGTTAAAATGAAGAGAGACTTATATGCTACGTTTTTAAAAATGCAAAGATTATTTTAGACGCAAGTAAACCATAAGGACTTAAGTAGTCTATGAGCAAAACCACATGAGCTAAAATAAACCTTAACCCTATAATATATATATGTATACCATGAAGAGAAAAACAAAAGGAAATACATCGATAGGTAAATACAAATAATAATGAATGTGATGAAGTTGAGTTGTTCATTATTTTTGTACTTATTATTTTCTTGCGTAAAACGCATGTGTTATTTTTACTGATATGATGTGAATAGTATAAATGTGTCAAAACTCTTGCTTACTCGTCCCGCGAGCGAGGCTTGCTTACTTACTAGCTATTTTATTTAAATACTCACCTTCTCCTGTCTCCTTGTATCATCGAAGTATAGGATTTTATGAATTGATGAAAGTATTGATGATAGAAAAAAAAAAGTCTTGTATAGTGTTAATCTTATAAATATAGTGATTATTATTTTTATAGTTATAATGTGTATTTTTTTTTTCACTTGGGTGATTGTGAGTTAGACTGATTTTTTTTTATTTTTCGCAAAAAGTATAGTTTGACTTGAATTAGTCTAACTCATGACTCTTTTTAATGCATCTGTCACATCTCAGATATCGGAGCATGACAATACTACAGATGATAGAGACATGTTTACTAAAGAAGAATCTCAGCTTTTTAGTATTGAACACACAGGATTAATTATATATTATTCTTTTTAATTAGTTATCTTTAACATTCTGATCTCTATACTTTCAGAAGTTATATTGAGATCCTTGTACTTACGAAAGTAAAATTTCTATACAAGATTAAAAAAATAATTTTATGATTAAAAATAAAAAAAGAGAAAGAATTTTGTTGGAACAATCAGGTTAAATATTTCACTTTTGTAAGTACAAGGATCGGGATAGGTAATATGTAACTAGCCTTTGCCTACCCTATGTATAGTCCGACCTATGATTGGATGGTTCAAATTGATTACTCATAGGTATCTTTAGGAAAGATTACATGAGTGAGGAATTTGTATTCTTATAGGAGTGGAGGCAAGAGAATCCATCACATGAGTTAAAGACTCCATGGGCAAACTTGCCTTGTAGTAACTTTTTGGCAAGGATTAGACCAATGTATAAGGCAGACCCAAAAACTTTCTGGATTGTCTATATGCAGACCAACACTCAGCAGAAATCTCTTCAAGTGTCTTAAAAGTATCAATAGCTAATTCTACAATTACTCCTTACTGGGGCTACTGTAATCCCCTAACTCGGCACCTATTTGTGGTCGGCAGCCCATCGGAGCACCGACCGGAAGTTGCTGCACTTAAAGGTCCAGAGCTCAGTCTATATCAGGTAGAATGTGGTGGCTTATAAAATGACTGAGCAGTTGTAAAAACAAAAGATATCGAGGAAGAAACGAAAAATGCAATTACCAAGAAGCGCTAAAGAGGACCGACACTAGTCTTTTGCTAATTACGCAAAACGTCATCCAAGACACAGTTATATGAGCTCAACTAATTCAACTGACATTACTAGAAATATAACGGAACAAATGATGATGTGAACAGTTATACATACCCGGTATTCCACAGATTCCCTCTTTGTAATGCTGTTAGCTAACAGTATTCGACACGTTATTTTGATATCGAGTAGTCTAAAAAATGGAACTTCAGGAAATGGATCGGGAGTGGTTTGTTACTCGAAAATTTTTTCCCCCGTTGCAAATATTAAAAATATGAGAGAACTAATTATGCAGAGATAACCTGGAATAAAGAACACACTTCTCCAACTTTCGGAGCTTGAAAGATCCACATCGTCTTTCTTTGCTGCCTCTAGAATCCTTCCTGTGAGTCCGACACCAACGATACCAGCCAAGGTCCCAGCAGTGTTGGAAATTCCCATGACAATTCCTGCGTATCTTGGAGCCACATCCATGTGGTTTACCGCAAATCCAGCTCTCCCGAGTGCTAAGAAACCAAGAGAAACCGAGGAGCAGAGCACGGTTCCTCTGGAATTTCTAAATGATGGAAGGGCCATTAGAGCAAGGGCAGAAACGATAAAACCTACGGTGTTGAGAAGTTTACGTGTCTTGGTCACCGAAAAGATCCTTCTCGTAATCAAATAATCGGCTAACACTCCACCTATGTTTGAAAATATGAACATGTTTAGATATGGCATCATTTTGGAGGATCCCATCTCCTGAAGACTGAGCTGAAGGCCCAGTTCAAAGTATGTTGGCAACCAGTTCATAAGAACATAGAGCGCATAGTGGAAAGTGAAGTTGTTGACCACAATTGCCCAGACTGGTAAGCTGAATATCATTCTCTTCCATGGGATTTTACCGAGGGACCGTATGCTTCCAGCACTCGGGATTCTCTTCTCTTTTAGAGTTGAAACTGGTAACATGGAATCTCCAAAACCAGCAGCAATGGCTTTCGGATGCTCAGAACGAAGTGGGTCGCTAGCAAACCTGAACCACATAACGGACCATGTGACACCCAAGGATGCTTCAACCAGAAAAACTGACTGGGCCCCACCGTATTTCACCAAACTCGGTAGTAGGAGCATACCACCGGCTGCTCCTAGGTACATCCCTGAAGTAGTAAGAGACACAGAACGAGAGCGCTCATGCGGAGGGACCCATTGTGCTAGAATTGTGTGAATGGACGGAAATATAAAACCTTGTGCCACCCCTACGAGCAAGCGGGAGAGCACCATTATATACATTCTGTTTGCATCTAATGGGACCAAAGCACACGTTAGTGACCACAGCACAAACGAAAGAAGCAGAACACGTCTTCCTCCAATGTACTGTGCAGCCCAACCTCCAGGCACTTGTGACACGACGTATCCATAATAGAATGTCGAAAGTATCAGGCCCTTGCTTGATTGATTCACACCGATTGCATCTGCAGCCGCCGTATAAGCAATTGAGAATCCGATGCGCTCAATGTAGCATACACTTGTGCAGATGAAGGTCAATAAAATAATAGCATACCGCTTTGGAAATCTCATTTCATCAAATTTTCTGGTTGGTCTTTGTAAATAATGTGCCAGTGTCCCAATTGTTGTCCTGGTGTTACATTACTCTTCAATAGATTATCCCTTCACGATTCTGTTGTTCTGTGTTTTTCTAGCATAAAGACGTCTTAAAGCAGAAGCTATAGTTCTTGAAGCAATTTCCATAAAAGAAATCTAAGAATCCAAAACTAGTCACGTAAGTGAATATAATTGGAGTCGAAAGATGACAATTGGTACCTGGATGCCTGATACAGCACACAAAAAGAATCAGAATCCAAATCTTATCTTGTGAGTTAGTCTACACAAAAGGATTCTCAAAATTGCATGTTATATAATGTTGACAATTCAATGAAAGAAAATTGTTTGTTGAAATTTCCTACGGTCAGCAATATGATACAATTTCATTAGCCCATATTCAAGGGATGAGTGTGTTGGATGTGATTTTATCAAGTCTAACCAAGATGCAATAGAAAATTGGACAACTAATAATTAAAGAATATAACAACATAAATGTCAAATAGCAAAGAAATAGTTGCTCTATAACTTTCCAAGTGAAAATATCAAAAATTAATATTTATCTGACAGCAGTGGGAAGAGAGGATCGTGTGTTGGTGAACATAATATTATTCTCTTCAAGCATGTAGTCCCGTGAAGAACTTCACAAAGTATATTCAGCTAATTCAGTCACTGACTAAAATATTGTCTCAATATTTGATGTTATCATCATAACCATTCAAATTGTAAGCATAGAACTAAGCAACTGGAAAACTAACAGTAGAGGTTTAACAAAATCAATTTACTACTGAACGAATATGAATCTTAAATAGGCCTCTGATCCAATTCTAAGTAGATAAAGTTGCAATCTTGTGCTATTTATAAGATATTCACAATTTCCAAGGAAAACAATACAAAAGGAGGGCTCACAGTCCCAGATTATTGAGTAAAGGAGATGATGGATCATACTGGAGCATTTAAAACACAAGGATACCAAACAAAGGGCATTATATGATGATACTTCAAAGTCGTAGCCTGAAGAGTGTTAGATAACTTTGGGTTCTTTTATAAAGTTTTATGGTATTCAAAGATATTTTAGGCTCAGGTATTGTTCATGACATTTTTCATGTAACTGAATGGTGAATGAGAAAGAATTAACTTCATTAAGAAAAGTACAGATTGCAGATTGTTTATTCATTTATTGATTCTGATCAGACTAACCTAGATAAGGAAGCTCATTTTCTGGCAACATACTCAAAATCCCGAACAGGAGCAGAGATAAGAGTGTTTAGATTAGAGTTTTCCCACTGAGAAAGAAAAGTATCCATTGATTATCTACTTGGAAGTTAGATTCCTCTTATGGAAGGGTTTCTCACATTTTAACTTCACTTTGGTGCATCTTTTCTCCTTAATCTCTTTGGATATAAATGTGCATAACTCTATTCTTCCCGTTTTTTCAATTTTTTGAGAAGGGACATTAGACACAGGATGCAAGCCTCAAATCATCCTTGACTAAAAGTAGGATATAAGACTCATTCAATCTAGTTCAAGCACAGAAGTCCACCAAGGGGCATCATCGACCATAATGGTGACCAGTGTGCAACTTGTGCAAGACGAGGATTGAACTTCTAATCCCACACTAAGGTGATAGAATCTGCAATTAACTAGAAGGAAAGATGTCAAGTGTAACTCCCATTCCCTCCATATTATTGTCCACCAGATTTTTTACATCCTATTGAACTTTGTCCAATGTATCTGAGAACATATATGTCGCTTAAATAAGTTAACTCAATCTTCACTCAACTAATTACCCGTAAATTACTCTAGAAAACTTCATAAGTTGATTGGTGATGCAACATCACCTTTCTGTAACCTTTTCCCTACCTCACAGATGCCATCTCTCCCATGCTTGTTGTCACCCTCCTCGCCATCAATCCCTTCCAATCTGCAGTTTCCTCCAACCCATTGCATTGGACCATATGATCTTCTATATCTTAACTATTCAAAGCAGAAGAAATCACCAACCCTTTTCACCAAACTGTCCCTTTCTCTTCTTCTAATCTGAAAGATTTTTAATAAAATATGCACTACTGATTCCTTTTTTTTTTTTTTTTTCTTTCCAGTGTATTAGATTTTTGTTATCGTTTATAACTTTTCCCCCTTTTTCTAAATATTGCTTCATTGTTGTACTACTTGATGAATGCAATATTTTTTTACTTCTTTTCTCCACATTCTTTTAAGGTGGCTTCCAATTCTGGGCCTTCAATACATAAATCTTACCGATTAATGGTTCATTTAATGTTATTTTTTCTTAGACTAATTCAGAGATTTCTTTCATTGTGGAAAATGTTGTTTATGGTCGGACATTTTGTTCTCTTCAGTAATTCCCTAACATACAGAATACAGTCCAACTAGCAATTTTTTAATACTTTCTGATATAATATTTTTGATAATTTTAAATTAACCATGCAGTTAGTTCTTAGGTTTATTCATTCAGAGATTTCTTTCATTGTATAAAATGTCGGTTCTTGCAAATTTTTTCTAATGTTATATGTAATATATATATTATAGTTTAAAACATACGTCTTAAAATTAAACATATACAATCCGATCAGTTGACCCACTGACTGGATAGCAGTGGACAGCAACCGCAGTGACCAGACCCTTGAACAGTCACTGTCCAGTATAGGTACCCTTAATTGTTCCTAATTTTCTCAGAAAGGTTTATCAATGCTTACGATCACTAGTTGCTTACACACACTTGCAAATGATGTTTAAATTGCACAACAGAGTGATACATGTCTCGACAATCAAAGAATTAGCAGAAACTGGCCGATCCGGATCTTAATTGGCCATGTTTGACCACGATCTTCCGGATCTGCCCGACCCCCTCTTTTAGATTGTCGACCTCCCCGGAACAAAAAGGAATCTGCCAGGTTCGACCGATTCCGGATGCATTCAGGCCGTTAACGACCAGATCCAGTAGGACCAACTCGGAGAGGAGAAAGAGGGGTACGAAGAGGAAGAAAACAGAATGGGAGGATGAAGAAGAGAAGAGAAGGGCGAGGTACCTGTGGCTGGTCACAGCCGCCGCTGGCCCGATGCGTTCGTTCGCGTTGCAGAAGATCGCGGGCGAGGAAGTGGGTAAAAACAGACGACGGTATATAATTATGACGCCCGAAAAGAAGGACCTCAGTAGGTCACGATTCAGCGGGTTTCAGGGTCTGGTGTTAGAACCGAACCGTTCCGTTTGAACCGGACCCGGTCGAAAATAAAACCACTACCGAGGATGAAGCTTATTTTAGTTGAATATGTTGGATATTTGCATTTGGAATGAATGATATTGAAGTCGAATGCTGCTGTTCTTTGAATTTGATTATTGACGTGGGGAAAAATGATTTCGATGCTAATCTGAGACTAAGTCGGATGCTAAGTCAATACATTACGAATTTTTGTATTCGAATAACATTCTACGATTACGTCGATGCTAATATGAGGTTTGGACCTTGTATCAAAATATTATCATGTACTAGAGATCAAACTTCGAACATCGCATCAGAAGATCAAATGTTATGATAAAGTTGACATGTCGAATGATTGACGATATACTAAAAATTCGAAGATATACCAAATGAGACGATATCAGGCGAAATAGAACCCACTTCTCATGAAAGCCATTGAGCTTAAAGTTGGGCTAAATTGAGCCCATTGGAAGGTTAAACAAATAACCTAAACTAGTTTGAGGTGGTGGCACTGCCAAGCCTAAACGATAATACCGCTTGAGCCAATCGACAAATACTATTTATGTTTTGTTAACCTTTTTGGTAATGGTATCATTATAGTGACGTGACGATGTCCAGAATTAAATTTATAGCTCATGTCAAAAATTATGATAATATTGTTACTTGTTGCATATATTGTGATATACAAAAACATTCTATGTTGGTTAAATGATTTGCACTATGATTAGCACCAATCTTCTTTTTTTTTGTCCTGTCTGTTGAGCATCAAGGAGCTGAGCTCATTAATAATAAGGACGATCAGTACGTGCACTATGTTGATACTATCATGCAAAGCAAGTTTAACATAGAAAAGTTAAGAGAAGGGAAAATTGATGCTTCTAAAAAATATACATAGCTGAATCACTGACAAGAACACTACAAAAAGTCTCGGGGAAAATTGATGCTTGGAAAAAATATATATAGCTGAATCGCTGACAAGCACTCTAAAATAGTCTAGCAGTCAAACAGGAGAGTGATACAGATTGCATAACATGATGGGTTAAGAATGATAAATCCAAAGGGATAATTATCTGTTTTGTTAATTTCCACCAAGCAGGAAGATGGAATCCTACATAGATCTTCCCAGTTTGTTTAACACCAAAGCACATCCAGAATAAACAATTAAGTCCGCAGAAATGTCAGTTGTACAAGTTATCATGAACACTAAAATCAGATTGATGGTCAGACAATAGTCAGCAAATATGAAACTGAGTTTGCATTGGCAGATAAGTAATCAGTGCTAAATCAGATTAATAGGGGGGGAGGAAAGCCAAGAATTGTTACATTTGCAAACATCCAAAACAGAGTGATGATGTAAAACTAATTTTCAGGGACAACAGCAACCTGACAATATAAAACACAGCGACAGTATGAAATATTACCAAGTGGTACCATATGATCTCAAATCTACATCAGTTTGAGGATTACTTGCATTTTACTTGGAAAATGACAGACTAACTACTACTATCATGCTACAGCCGCTACACTGTTGCTACAACACAATGTGTCACGTTACCACTTTAAATGCAGTTTGTAAGCAAGAGGTCCACATTACATTGCAGTTCATATTGACCAAAACAAAAGAACATCAAACGGATCATGGCATAACAAGCTGTTTCCGATACAAATGCTTCTTGATACAAGGTTTAAAACAAAATGTAAATTTTGGAACTAAATTACTGCATAGTCATGACCTTACTTGAACAGGTTCTGTTCTTTAGGCTCGTACATCTAGTCCTCGAGCGCCAAGGAGACAGGCAACTCAGACACAAGGCTTCAAGATCAGAGCATAATTAATGGCTTTGATCTTCCAAGATAGAGACCGTAGGTGACATTCTCAGCTGGTAGTTGGGGGTAATCCTGAGTTTGTCTGATAGACCACCTCACAATGTTTAAATTCTTTACGTGAACTCTCCATCCAAAGATGATATCCATCGGGCAGAACTTTTATGGAGATGGTGTCGGCATCTGCTCCTGCCTCTGGGCCCATCCCTGCTTCCTCTAATGTTTCACATCCCAAGCTCCCTAGTCAGCATACGGATTCTCCTCACAAAGCCACTGCTGGGAAGGTTAAGACCAACATGGCTACCAAGGGTAAAGTTTCCTCAGCAATAACAAGACCCCATTGACTCGGGTGAAAGTGCTCTCAGGTCAACATCACCAACATGATTCTGGAATGAGAATTCTCACCAGCCCTAAATTTGAAAGATTAAGAGTCTGGCCTCTGATGATGACAAGTTAATGGCGTAGTGGAGGCCTTGGACCTATAGTCTAGTGGATCAATTCCTCAGGTGACATCTGCTGATGGAGATTATTAAATATGCCATTTGTGGTTTATGGAAGGTAACTCAGGCGCCTAAGATTCTTGACATGAAGACCGGTTTCATTCTGCTTAGATTTGCAACAGAGAAGGATGCATTTTTGGTTCTTATGGGTGGGTCTTGGATTTTTCAAGGTCAAGCCATCCAACCAATTCCATGGCGATCAGATTTCCAGCCTTTGATAGAATCTATGTGCATGGCACCAATTCGGCAGTAATTACCTGGGTTGCCTTAGAATTAATGGAGTCACAAATCCCTCTCAACCATTGTGGTTGTGCTCGGTTGGCCTCTCAGTTGATGAGTGCTCCCTTCGATTTGAAAGGGATAGTTTTGTCCGAGTGTATGTACAACTTAATTAATCCAAACCCTTGAAAAAAGGATTATGGATTTGGTAGAGCACAAGTTGATTTCTTTCAAGTTATTGATTATAAGAATTTATCCCAGTTTGCTTCCAATGTGAATGTATTGGCAACAGACTGTTTGAATGTTCCTCAAGGCAGGGTTATTGCTCCCACCACGATACAATGAGGCCAATGACCCTTAGTCGTGCAGCACCCAAGTGACACCTACTTGCAAAAGGGTCAGCCTTGTTGCAACCTCTTCTTTGGTTACAAAGAGTTGCAAAGAAGAAGAGTCACTCAAGGAGGCAAGTCACAGACAAAGTGTCATTCTCACCCTTCAAATAGAACCAATTGACTAACAAGAAGTTTGTTAAGGCCAAAGAAGGCAACCACAAGTTTGAATCCACGATAGTAAGGCCAATGACCCTTAGACAGGGGCTGCCACTCGGATTGGAATGGTGCAGCAACTTTCCAGGAAGTAGACTCATGAGGATGAGGACTCTACGTGGACCTTGGATTCGGAAACAGAGGAGAGGACCTTCCTAGAGATAAGGACAATAGAATCTAGGGACTCCAAGTTGCATATGACATTAAGATGCCCACTGGTCAGATGGAAAATAAGGGTTTGTTGTTGCAGGGTCATGATGCGACACAACCTCTAAAACATAGTATTGGTGATGTGTCATGGATTTAGCTTGAATTACCTAAGTCATGTAGCACCAAAGAAACACAGAAGAGTCAACTTAGTTGCAACCTCTTATTTGGTTACGAGGAACTACAAAGAAGAAAATGAGTTGCACGAATAGGCAAGTGACAAGCAAAGTGTCATTGTCACCCTTCAAACTAAACAACCAATTGTACGACAAGAAGTTTGTTACGGCCTAAGAAAGCACCCACAAGTCAGAAACTCCAACGTACACAGTGTGTCAAAGAGCTTGATGGAGCATAATGCTAGTGAAGCACACAGCAAATAGACTCGAGTGATTGTCGAAGTTCTCTCATACACTATCTAGGAGCCCCCTCTAGCTAGGTGCCACCCAAGGGTTCCTAGGTGTTGATATGGCTGACATTTCAGCCCACAAAACCAACACTTTAAAACACTATAGCAGTAGAGGCAAACGAGGTTGTTTTGGCTTATTTTGGTCCAATGCAAGTTCAATCGAGAGAATGACCTACGAACTGTCCATACAAGGACAAAGCAAATTGTATGCAAAATTAGGTTGCTGGGCTAACTATAGGTCTTAGTATTTACATCATACAAGAAAAGTTAACAATGAACAATAGCAGAACTACTTGCACAACAAAGGTGCTATCGCTGCAAACTCGTTGCAACTATCCGTGACACTCTCTTCCACTTAAGCTATTGATGCCTTCATCAATGTGTGTCGATATGTCATGATGATGTCTTTCAATGGTGAAGGGTATCCTCCAACTCCCAACCTGCTTGTGTCTTTAGAAGGTTATGCCACTTTGCCAACTACTGTGTTCTGCTCTGTTTGGAAGCTTCCACTTACAATCCGCCAAAATGGCTTCAACTCATGGCTTGTAAGACATCCTTGTGTAGGGTGGATGTGTTCATATGTTCCTTGGTCTTGTGGATCAAAGTGGTAAGCGTTTAAATTGTTTGCATGGAACACATTGTGGAATATGAACCATGTCAGGAGCTGAACACATTGTGTATTAACATTGTCGACCCTTGCAATGATGGGAAAAGGGCCTTCATATTTGCACATCAATCCTTTGTGCACTCTTTGCTTGAAGAATTGAAGAGATGACAAGTGAAGGTTGACCAACACAAGGCCACCAATTTTGAATTATGGAGGTTGCATTTCCAGATTGGCCCCCTTCTTTATTTTCTTAGCAACCTTCTCCATGTATGCCTAAGCTATCTCTGCACTTCGATCTCATTCCTTGGCGAGCATTTTGATGTCATTCCTTGGAGAGATGATAAGTTGAGGGGAAGTGCCCGAGCTATCTCTACATTTTGATGTCATCTTTTGTCGAGATGATATGATGAGGGGCAACTTCCTATGTAATTACTTTCTTTTTTTATTTTTTTACAAATTATAAGTAGTGTAGACAGAATTTGATCCCAAGATCTTGATATCAGACTAATTACTAGCTAAGCTAGATGATATCCTCAAAAGTTTATCTCGAACTCTCTACCTTTGCTAAATGAGTTAGGTACACCACCACTAGACTAAAACATGTTTTAGGCATAAAATTTGTCGAATAAAATTGTGAACCCTGAACCTTTGGCAAGCAGGTCTACTATAAAATTTATCAGATAATGTTTTAATCATCAATCTTTGGTAAGTGTATTTAATACACTATCACTTAGGTGTGTTACATCCAATAGCTTCACCCAATCTCTTTGGTTGGCACTTGCATAGTGTCACAGATATTACTCCAATAGAGAATTTATTTGTTTTCTTTTGGTTGACAATTTGAGGATGTGGACTCATGGAGAAATATAGTTTGGCACCAAACAGTTCCAAAATCATCTAAAGAATTTTGAATCTCAATCAGTGATGATGTTCTAAGGCATCCCAAAGTTCTTCACCACATCTCATACTATCAACTATGTTGCCTATTTAACCATCTGTCTTGGTTTAGTTGAGCTCTTCTTGAGGCTCCTATGATCCTTATCATTGATCTTGCTTGACTGCCTCAAAGATAAAACATGATGGACGTAGAGGATCTCCTACCACATCCAAAGGTGGATTACCTATACTCTCCACCTTGTACACCCAATTAATCATCGAATACAAGCCATTATTATAAAATTGAAAGTCAAATGGATCAATTGTGGACTTCTGTATTTCTTGTCTAGCACAAGACAACACAACCATACGCATAAGCAAAATTAAAGCACCCACAAAAGAACACTTCTATGTTTTGTAGCGTCACTTTGTTCTCATTCTCATCCTTTTGTCAGTATCTTTAATCTCCAATCATATTTCTCAGTAAACATTTATAACTCATTGACCAAACTATCAAATATGGCTTTAAACCTCAGAGATCATCCAAAAAGATGTGGAAATGATGAGTGACGCATCTAGATCCTAAATCATAAATTAACAAGGGTTAAATTCAAAACCTTATTAAATAATTATGGTTAGAAAATCTAGACACAAATAATTTTATTAAACAAATAAAGTTAAAACATCCTAATTTCATTTGGCCTTTAACGGTTAAACATTTTCTTTAGAAACTTTAATCTTTTTCCATAAAATAATTTCAAATTTATCAATTCTTGGACCAAAAACAAGCTTAAACTACTTTTTATTTTGTAAAAATTATAGATAACAAATATATTTTTTATTAGATTATTAATTAGAGAGCAGGTCTGAGTACAATGGTAAGGTCGTTCCATTGCAATCTGGGAGACCAAGGTTATAGGAATTTAAGGATGGAGCACATTCTAGTGCAGTGGACTAAACCCCTAGGAGATGGATCAAGCTGAATACTAATAGGACTTTTATTGTTCATTCACTGACGAGTGAGGCTAGCTCCATACTCAGAGCAGAAGATGATCAATGCCTTCTGGCAGGATGTAAATTTTTGAAGGATGGAGGGATCAAGCTGCAATAGCTGAGGGTTCCCAACCAGTTGACATTGAAACTGATGCTCTTCAAATTGTTAAGAGTCTTCAATTGTGAGGGACCACCTCCTTGAATGTATACTGTGTGTGTTAGAAACAACTTTAACAACCTAAACAAGTTGCAGACTTGTAAAATCTCTCATGTATTTTGGGAGGCTAACCAATGTGCTCACTGGTTACTTTTGCAAGATGTAATCAGGTGGTCCAATTGAAGAGATCTGACTAGCCACAGGGTTTTGCTTGTTTTTTGAACTCTGATGCGTAAAGCTTTGGCTGTTATAGACATCTAACTTAATATAGTTTCTATCTTTTTGGAAAAAAAAAAAAAAGCTTTAGGCATCAACATCAAGAAGTCCAACTGAAGCAAACATTAAGAGGAAACGGACAATAACTTAGTAAAGGATCGTGCAAATGGTAGATTCCATCATTTACTAAAAGAATCACATATTTCATCAGAAAATACAAGCTTGGGAAGAAAATCCTCATAACCATCACTCGACAAATCCAAAGACATAATAAAACCATCAAATACATGACATGTACATCAGCATATCCAAATATAAAACCACAACTAAAAGCGTACCTTAACCTCATTATGTGATTCTTCGTGGAATGAAAAGCTTAATATCTGCAACCAAAAAAAGGCTAATAAATATCCCATTTAAACAGAAAGATCAATGAAAAAGTAAAAGAAGTTTCAAATGTAGAACGCATTGTAATATGAAGACTAGAAATTGACCTTTATGTTTGTTAAATAAATGATATACAATCAACAGTCTGAAATGGCCAGTAATCTCGTAAGTTGCACATGAAAGAACAACTGACATCACTGTTTTCGCATTGCTTCTTCTGCAGTATGCCCAAATTTTACTTGCTAGGGGAAAGCCGACTATAAAATTCGGTAAAGTCTAGACGAAAAAGAAGGAACTTCAAATCAACATGTTGTTGCATGGGCAACTGAGAGATAAAAGCATCAAGTGATGCTGAATACTCTTTTGCAATCTTGTCAAGGTCTTCACCCATGCGCTGTAGAAATTCTCCAGCAAGTTGCATTATGGCTTTTCTACCCACATCAGGATATGAACCTGGCTCCTTCAGTTTTGTCTTTAATTTGCTCTTCCCTCTGTGAAAGATATCAAGGACAAACTGAGTAAGAGAAAAGATTAAACAAACACTTTACAACTTCATAGAATAAACTAATCCAAAGTCACCTAAGCTGCAACTGAAAGATGCTTTCAAACCACCTCTCTGCATGGGTTCGAAGCCGCAGTATAAGATCAAATAGAACAAACAGAATCCTAATAAGACCCTGAGATTGCTCCCCTAGAAGAGACTTCTCCACAATTGAGTTAAGATACTTATCATGAGCAGCAAGAAGATCATCTAAATCTTTTGCAGCATCCATTTCTTCTGAGAAATGTGCCCATGAAACTTCAAGAACCTCAAACATTATATAGTACTGAAAGTTTGTCACGAAATGGTTCATTTCATTCCACAGTACTTGGCACCTTCGTAGAACAGCGACAAACTGTGCCTTAACGGCTGCACCTTCTTCGGTGTAAATACAAGAAATAATGGAATTTGGTTTCATCATCTTCCATATTCCAATCAATGCGTGCTCAACCCGTTTTAGTTTCCATAGAAAGTTAAAAATCTTGAGGTACTTCTTCATGACAGATGCAGTAAATACTGTGTCCAGAGGCACTGTCGCATCATACTCCAATGAGAACACATCCCATCCCCTATTACCATCACCATGCTCCATCATCTTTACCTTCAAATGATCTAGAATATCCCAATCATCATACTGTGCATTGGATGCACGGATTGCCATCTCTAGCAACCCTGACAAGTGGAATGAGCTGATTGTGTTGGCTGGTTCTGACAGCTCTGGGCCTATAATATCCATCAAATACTGCACAAAGTCTCCCTGACCAAGAAGCAAGTACCTTTTGATTGCTAGACAATGGTCCTTGAACCGATACCGCTTGTGAATCACATCCATCAAATGACGATCAATCCGCTTAGCTGCCTCGACAACAAGTGCTTCTAAAGCATTTGGCTCCCCATACACAAGCCCACCCCTCCTAGTAGTGGTCCCAACATGAGCTGCTGCTTCAGCAGCAGCGGTAGCCCAACCATTGTCCTCACAGCAAGCTCTGAGGAAATTGATGGACTTTCCTGTCCGCAAGATCCTTTGTGCCAGAGCAGGAGAAATGAAAGACGGAAGCATAGCAGACTGGATTTGGTAGCCTTCTCGCCATAGAGACTCGGCCTTTACAGCTTGGCCGTGTATGAAGAACTCCGCAAATGTATCCTCCAACTCCCCCTCCAAGACCCAACTCCGGACCATCTCAAACAAAGGTGAGCAGACCCTCCGGAGGAGACAACCCATGAACTCCTGTACCAATGGATCCCCATGCTGTGCCCTCTCGTGTATTGCACCAGCCATTGCTCCACCTCTAAGAGATCGACACCCATCAACTAGAACTGCCATCAATCGCATCCTAACCATGGGTTCAGCGAGCCAGACTGCAAGCCGTCTCAAGGACAGGTAATTCACTGTTACCCCCGAAACGGAACCAGGAGTCGGGATCGGATTCAGAGAATGGGACTCAAGCACAGCCAAAAGTTTGTAGTAGTCTGAAAGCTCATCCTGGAGAGCAGAGCAGAAGGCCTGGCCGACTGTACCAACCTCCTCAGCAGGAAAGCAGCTCATGCTCTCAGTGATATAACCCCTGACTTTCCGGAAGAGCCATCCGAGTTCAGAGAGCTTGCAGACCATCGTTCTCATGGATCTTGGCAGCTTCAGCAAATCCGGAGGTTCATAGCGGTCTGACACCTTATCGAACCTCACATACCGCCCATCGATACCCTGGGAAACAAAGAGGATATCCCTCACGAGGGCCGATTCCGAGACCTCAGTCTCGTCCATGACTACATCACCGTACTCTCGGAGTGCGATCTCACGAATGTTATCTGGATCCTTGGAGACGAGGAGGATGCCGCAGGACGGGGGTAGGGTTTTTTTGGCGGCAAGAGGCGATTGGTGGGTCAGCTGAGGGTTGAGGGGGAGGGCAGGGAGGCCGGTCGTCGTTGAAGACGGGAGGAGGGGTTCGCGGCGGCGGGCGTCGGACAGGGATTTGAGGAGGTAGAGGAGGGCCCAACGGTTACGGATGGATCCGGGAGCGGAGGAGCGGGCCGAGAGCTTGGTGCGGAGGTCGGAGAAAGCCAGGGCGTCGGAGGAGCGACCGCAGGCGGCGAGCTGGCGCTTGATTGTCTCGGCAAGTACGAGCTCATCCGGAGCGAGGGAAGGTGCCATGCGGCTGGAAAGGAGGCGATGAGCGAAGCGTAGGGCTCGGGGAAGCTCATCGATGGCGTCGGAAGAGGGAGAATCGACAGCAGAGAGGAGGCGGAGGACAAGCTCCTTGACGAGATCGAGGGTTTTGGGATGGTCCATGGCCGCCGGAGTAAGAATCTCGAAGCCACGGTAGGGTTCATACGTCCCGTTTTGTTTATTGTTTTCATTTCAAAGACTATAATATCGTTAGTTTGGGCGGCGAGAGACGGGAATCTTTTGAGAAGGATGAGAAGTTAATTGTGGAGCCATAACTTAGACAAATACCTTGGAAAGCATATATATGATTTTGGGTTTATTTGGGCGTAAGCTTTGTCACGAAGATGTATTTTTATAGTG